>NC_056746.1:380916106-381103606 GCF_019279795.1 Protopterus annectens
CTGTGAGTAGAGCTGTAGCCACAGGTTTCCAACATATACTCAAGAGTCATATTGTCCCCCACCTTCACAGCTAAGGTATGCACCATATGACATCACCATGCAGTACAGTGTTGGCCAAATTACTAGAAATATTGACAAATAATGGAATTTTCTTAGTTTCTTTAGTGATTTTCAATCTGGCTTTTTCATAAATTCACAAAATCATTTCAGTTTGCAATTATTTAAGAAAAAGCTATTTAGCATGAAATTAATACATGTTGCTTACCTACTTAAAGAGAAATCATGTCATAATGATGAAGCCCCATAGTCTTAAAAATGGGTAAATTGGCTGACTTAATGCCATGAAGACATGCAAAAGTTGAGATTTGGCTCAAAGAAGGTGTACCTGGATCAAAAATCACCAAGAAGGTCGGAAGCTGAATACTGGTGAAGGGTTGTTGCCCAGACGTTCTGGTAGATGTGATCACAGAAGGTCCACAACTCCTCAGGATGATTTGTATCTAATCAGAGAATGCTATAAGAATTACAAGGCATCCAGCAGACAGCTGCAAGGGATGCTGGGACAACAGGGTGTTACAGTGAGTTCCAGAACTGTTTGACAAAGACGTCTTGATGCTGGGCTTCGAGCTTGCAGACCTCTGAAGAAACATAAATTGTCTAACCAAAATAAGGTAAAAAGACTGTGCTGGGCAGTTTGGAAACTGGTTGTTTTCAGTGATGAGAGCATAATAATAGTGTTTGGATCACTAAGTACAATATGTCAGAAGACAATCTGGAGAGCAGATGAAGGACAATTGTATCTTTTGGCTTGTCAAGCACCCACTCAAGTGATGGTGTGGAGCATTATGAGCGTCTTCAGAACAGTTCAGCTCTACATTGTTCAGGAAAACATGAAGCAGGAACAGTACAGAACCGTACTACAGCAACGCCTGCTCCCACAGCTGTGTGACTGGGCAAAGAAGAAGGACAAGGGACTTCATCTTCATGCACAATGGTGTCCCAGTGTCACAAAGGTTGACAAGTGACAAGTGTCCTTGAGGTCCATGGTATTGAAGTGTTACCATGGCTGGGTAACAGCCCAGATATGAATCCATTCAAGAACTTGTGGGCTATTCTGAAGTCAGAGATAAAGAAAAAGCCATAACAAACAAGCAGCAACTGACTGAAGAACTCATTTCAGCTTGGGCACACAATGCTTCCATAACTGAACATTGCCATGAACCTGTTCACTCTATGCCTCAGCAAGTTAAATCCTTGATAATGGCCAAAGGGTCATTCAAAAAATAACATTCAATGCTGGAAACCAGAAATACTCCCAATTTGATTTAACACAAGTTAGAGTCATTCACAAAGTATTTGAACATTGTATTAGAACATTTTCTCATATAACATGAATTATATTGTTTGTCATTTCATATACTCGTATTGAGTTATATGGTGAAACAACAATAAAAACAAAAATAAAAACAACAAAAACACTGATTTCTATTAATTTGGCCAGCAGTGTACAACTGTAATACAAAACAGACATCATCCTCCTGCTCAGCACTTATTTCTGTTGCAGATGTAAAATATATGGATGATAGAAGGATGAATGGCTATTAACTTTTAGGTACAATAATGCTATATTGAAAATACCTTCATAATTTTATGCAGTTATTCACATGTAATAAATAGTATTTGTTGCAGTTTGCAGATAATAGAGAGCTGCCACCCAAACACCACAGTTTTGTCATATTAAGTATTATAAAGCATTGTTCACATTAATATGATCTGCTGCATTAAGTTAATAGCTTTATTTCATTAAATCAGATATTTTTCTTTGTAAAAACATCATCATAAATTTTCTTTTCATTAATTAAATCATATTTATTATAGAGTATAACAATTACAATATGCAGAGGGTGTAGGAGTTACAGCCTCCCTAATATGTGAAAACTATGATAGATATTATTTATTTTATGCTCAACACAAATCTGGAATAAAGCAAACACATGGATTCTTCAAGTATTTCACAAATGAGTTACTTCACCCCAGCAATCTTAATAAAGATGAAATTCTAATGGGTTTTACTTGTCTTTGCAGTATCATACAATTGCTGTAGAGGTATATGCATGTACTTGTAAGAGCAGAGTGGCAATGATGCCAGTCACAGGGAGTACTCTTCTGGCATATGACCATACATGGAGAAACTGAAAATAATTAAAAGGTCAATCAAAACAGCACAGTGGCGATCTACATAAGATAACACTGGAAAGTCAACAAGGAGTGTTTCATAAGCCCATAGTAGTTCACAGTTCACAAAGAATTGCTTAGGCAAGTTCAATAACAAAAAAATCCATATAGAGAGAGTATCTGAAAACAGCAGAGGCACAGGGAGTGGTTATCAAGTTAACTCAGTAAACAAATTAAAATTTAATATGTGTGTGTGTGTGCTCAAGTAAGGTATATGAGAGTTTGCTTTAGTAGTGTGCTAGTGATAAAAATATTAAAACAATGAATAAAGTAAAAATCAATGCCTGATCAACAACTTATATATATTTTTCCCTGTTACAGCAATTGACTCACTCCTATTCCGTTTTCACTTTACTTGAGTACCTTACTTTTTGTTCCAGTCTCCTGATGATTTTTTTATAAACATAAAACATCTTTATTAAATTATCATGTATGACATAGGCAATCTTACATTTGTATAAATGAAAAACAAACCACATTAACACAATTTTAGTTGTAAACATTATGCATCACAGACCCTGCTGATACAACTGCAGTTGCAAACATTATACATCACTTATAATATATCCAGTTATTGTCAGTTAAGCATTACATAGCTCATTCAAATCCTGCCTTCTGTTAAATCTCGTACCTTCTTTGCATATAATGTTCCCACAGTTCCCTTTTTTCCCTATGTAGTTTGCTCCTTCCCTTTTCTAAAGATAATTCCAGTTGCTTTATCTCTGTTACTATATTCACTACTTCTAGTACAGTTGGTTTAGACTTTGATTTCCATTTTCTAGTAATTGCTTTTTTGGCAGCCACCATAATTAGATGCAGCAAGGCCTTACTATGTCTAGGCGATTCCAGTTTGGTATCATAGCTCAAAAAATAATTTCCTCTACCAGTTTGCTCACCCAGTATCTCTGACAGACCAGTCTGCAGGGAATCTTTAATGTCTGCCAACTCATTACAATCCTATAAAATATGTTCCCAGTTTCCTCTTTCTTCCCCATCACACCTCAAACATTTGCTGTCTACCTCAGGAAAAATTCTTTGGAGTCTACTTAGGGTATAAAAATGCCTATGTAAACATTTCGAAGCAAAAATCCTAAATCTTCTAGACATTGTTGCATGTTTGGGAGGTATACATACTGTATATCTCCCACTATTTCTTTGTGAATTGCCAGTCTCTCTTTCCAATTCTTTCTAAGCTCCCCTGATCTATTCTTATAGTTGTCATGTAATATTTTATATGCTCTACTAATTATTTATTTTTTAATTGCAGCTTATTTTCTAGATCCTATTAAAAACTATACTTGTGCTGGTCTTTTGTTTAGGGCCTCCCTATATCTTTCTCTTTGTCTATACTCTGATATCAATCCTTGATAGGGAAGGCAATCTCTAAACTGCAGTCCAAATAACTTCTTGGCATCCTCCCATTCTATTAAATTTCATTTTCTAGTTATTGGCTCTCAATACCTTGGATCCTTTGCCATTTGTTTTCCAATAAATTCCATCCCCCTCTTGCCTATTGTCTGTATCACTAATTGCAATCATCCCTATTGGTAGAATCTCTTTTCTCCATCCCTGTGCTGGCTTATTTCTTAAAATACTTTCTGCTACTTTATGAATATAATATTCTGTATGATTACTGTCATTCTCCTTATGGGACTGCATCCAAAATCCCAGTCTCTCGAGCTTCTCCCCTGTCTCATAATCAACCCTTTCCACTTTGAATTATAGTTTACTGCTTGTGCTATGTATAAGAGCCTTAACTGTGTTGCTCTACAATACACCTTCAAACCAGGTAATCCTATTCTGCCTTGTTCTTTTGGAAGAATCAGCTTATCCCTCTTAGCCCTTGCCATCTTCCCCTCCCAGATAAAATCCTTCAGCTCTTTTCTAATTGCTATCCACAACTTCTTGGTTGATAACAATATGCCTGACCTGTGTATAAAACTAAAGGGACTAAAAATTTTTAACTGCTTGTATCTTACTATCCATATCTATATAACAAAGCTTCTAGTTTCTCAGTTTTTGTATTATGTCCTGTTTAGTCTCCTCCCACATACCCTTAGGTGACACAACAGAATCATTTTTAATCCATACTCCTAAATACTTCGTTTTACCATGTCCCCATAAATATGGATATTGCTGGACCTATTTGTATGTCAATACATAATTTATCATTATTGCCTTTGTTTTACCTTCATTAATAGAAGATTTGAAACAGTCTTAAAATGTTCCACAACACTGTAATGTCCCTTTCTGGTTTTGTCAAAAAAGAGAGCCAGCTTATCTTACTACCATACCAATTATATCCTTGAATTTCTAAGTTCCTTATTTTCTTTGCCAATGGTTCTAAATATAATGCAAACAACAAATGAGAAAGAGGACACCCCTGCTTGGTTCCTCTATTGAAGCAGAAATTATCAGAGAGGACCCCACCCACTTTAATTTTCACCTCCAATCCCTCATATATACTTCTAATCAGCCTTATGATTTTATCAGAGAACGCAACTACTTCCATTGTCCTGCTCATGAAGTCCCAGCTTACTCTGTGAAACGATTTCTCTGCATCAAGACCCACCAACAACAGTGGTATTTTCTTACATTCTGCTCTCCTCTGGATCATCAGTGTTTGTGATTGTTATCAAATGCTTGCCTCCCCTCCACAAAATCACAGTGATTCACATCTATCAATTTTGGTATCACTTTTGCCATTATTTTAGCCATTATAGACATAAACACTTTATAATCATGGTTTAATATTGAAATGGGCCTATATGAAGCTGGGTCCGATGGATCTTTACCCTCTTTAGGTATTAGAGCTACTATCGCTTTCTTCCAGGATGTTGGTGCTTCTCCTCCTCTTAAAATGCTGTTAAACAAAACCTTCCAGATCTTTATCAGTTTTTTTTTCATCTTAGCTTCCAAACATCCACAGGAATACTATTTATTCATGGGGACTTTCCTATAGAATGGTTATATGTCACCATTTTTATCTCTTCTCCTCATGTACTAACTGTTAGTAATTGAGCCTCATCTACCTCTAACCATGGCATATTTAATTCTTCCATAAACTTTTCCATTTGTACCTTTCTTTGATTTCCATATTTCTCTGATTTATACAGACGTTCATAAAATTTTAGAAATATTTCTAGTATTTCTACAGGATCTCTTGTTATCTCCCTTTGTCCCTTGATGATTACTGAGAACTTTCTACACTAACTAACTGTACTTGGCTAAGATGATAAAAGCAGAAGAAAACAGTATGACATCTCCATCATCAATAGCAAAACTAAAGTGTGGTTGATCAACCTACCTTAACCACATAATCACATCCATTTATGCAGTCTGCCACAAGTACCCCCACCTGCCAGAACTGGTTCAACTCAGAATGCATTTGTGTAGTCTTAACACTGCTCCCCACAATTAAAAGGCTTAAGCCTTGGAAACTTGTCTCCCCACATGTATCACTTGCATAATAAGACAAAGCTAAGACAACTTGGGCAAGGCAAACTGCGAGTTGTAACAGTGTAGCAGTCTTGTGTGCGTGCATGCACATATTACATTAATATAAAGTAACCATCTGTGTATGCATAGTATGTCTGCTGATGCCCATTCGCATAAGCACCTCAGCATTAGTTTGTACAAGCTCAAGGATATTTTCTTTTCTTGGTTCCATCAACATGTCTGCTATTCTTCTTCCTTTTCAGAGTTAGATATGGGTACTTCATAACTTACTGCTGAGATATTATGATCCCCATGAGAATAGTTCCCTTTTCTTGACCACTCACAGTCAACATCATGCATTTTTGCATTTGTTGGTCTGTATAACAGGTTCATAGGTAGGTATTAGGCTGTTGGCCCTAGGGCCTATATAAGCCTAGCCAAAAAGGTACCCTGGCTTTCGCCGCCCAAGAACATTATTTTCCTTTGCCCCTGTTGAGCAGAGCCACATAGGTGATCCCTGGGGTGAATTTCCTATTTCCCATCCAATCATCAAGATTTTTCTTGAAGAGTGCTAATGAGGAGCTTTGTTTGATATAGATAGGTAGTTTATTCCAGAGTATGGAAAGTGTCTGGGACAGGAATCCATACCTCCAGCATATTCTGTTTATTGTAGTGACAAGGTTTAGGTCCCTAGAGCGTGTAGCGTGGAGGGATTGGGATTTCTTTAATTGGAGCATGTCCAACAGCTCTGGGTTTGACATAGCTTTGTATGTTAGGCAGAGATTGCTTCTGCGTAGGCGATATGCGACGGAGTAAAGCTGGAGTTTTTTGAGACGGTCTGCGTAGGGCATCTGTTTGAGGCTGGTAATCTTCTTTGTGAGGTATTTCTGTGGCCTTTCCAGTTGTAGATGTCTTGTGAGGTACATACTAAAAGGGACGTTGTACTCTATAATAGGTCTAATGAGTGACGAGTAGAGGGGAACAATGACCTCTTTTTTCCTGGATGAGAAACCTTTTGTGATGAGGTGTGCCACATAGAAGGATTTCCTGACTACTGTGGTGATGTGATTATCAAAGGAGAGACTACTGTCCACCTGGGTCCCAAGGTCTCATTTTGCACTTTCAGTGTTAAGTAGACTGCCACCTATGTGGTAGCTCATGGGTAAAGAGTTTTTACCAAAGGGGATGACAATGCACTTTTTGGCATTGAGCTTGAGGCCATGGCTTTGACACCAGGCATCTGTCTCCGTGAGGCCTTTTTGCAGGATGTCCACATTGTTAGGAGTTTCAATTATGGCTCCTAGTTTGCAGTCGTCTGCTAACTTCGCTAGCCAAAGACCTTCTGTGCCTGTACTTCAGAAAAGTAGATACCAAACAGGAGAGGACCCAGGACTGAACCCTGTGGTACTCCACTTGTCACTGGTCTGGTTGGATTTGGAGTCTATTACTTTCACAGTGTGGGTTCTGTCAGTGAGCCAGTTAGCAACCCATCTTGTAACATAGGGATTTATACCTAGTTTAGTGAGTTTATCTAGAGTGGGGGATGGTGTCAAAAGCCTTGTCGAGATCTTGATAGGCTGTGTGAATCACCTCACCCTCGTCTGCGGCTTTGGTGACTGCTTCAAAGAAGTCTATTAGGTTTAGGAGATATGATCTGCCTTTTACAAACCCAAACTGGGTGGGGTCCAGAGTTTGGAGATTACCAATGTCTTTGTGTATAACATCCATGATGATACATTCCATGGCCTTGCAGACCAGGCTCGTTAGGCTAATGGGGCGGTAGTTCCTGGGGTCCATGGTGGATCCCCCTTTGTGGAGTGGGATAACCGTCGCTGTGTGCCATTCAGTGGCACAAAGCCTGAGGTGAGGGTATGATTGAACATGGTGCTTTGGTGGGGTGCCAGTTTATTCTGCAGTTCATGTAAAACGCAGCCTGGGATTTTGTCAGGTCCTATGGATGCTGTGTTCTTGGCTTTGGAGAGTGTGGTTTTTACCTGTGCAGCCGTGATTACAGGAACTTTGCATTCTTCTGGTATAGATATGGTCCCTTTAGGGGGTGAGAGGGGTGTAAAGTTAGCACTGAACCTATCTGCCAGAATGTTGGCAATATCAGTTGGCTCTGTATATTTAGTGCCATTGTGCTGTAACTCAGAGCAGATCTGAGTGTTGCCATTGAGATTCTTGACATAGCTATAGAATGCTTTGTTGTTGTCTTTAGAATCAGTGGTGATTTTGTTTTCATAACTAGCTTTGGAGGATTTTATGAGGGATCTCAACTTCTTACTGAGGCTGACCAGAGAGTTCCTCCAATCATGGGATTTTACTCTTTTTTGCAACAGTTTCTTTCTTCTGTTGTAGAGTTTATTTATGGCAGGGGACCACCAGATTGGCTTCCTTTTTTTGGAGGATAGCATCTTGGTTCTGTTAGGGATAGCACGATCCATAGACTCGTGTAAGTGCTTATAAAGTGCCTTTGTGTAGGATTCAGCAGTCGTACCTCTATTGTCCATCTGCGTGGGTGTCATGAAACTTAGATTGCCACTTCTGTCTTAAGAAGCGTGAAGTTGTCTTTGGAGAAATTTTTTACGGTGGTTTCCCTTTCTACTAAGGATGCCATGCTTCTTCAGCCTCGGGGGGGGGGGTGTAGTTTTTTTCTTCATCATCAGTCTCATTTCCAATGTCTTTCAGCCCACACAGAATAGATACTGTTACACCATCCCCTACTTTGCTTCTTCTGGTTCTTCAGTACACCTGCAGTCCAGCTTTCATCATATCTCAGTCCCTATACATTATAGTCCATGTTTCTGTTATACTTCCAAATTCACTTTCTCTCTCTCTCTCTCTAACAGTACAACATACAGCTGGATCATTTTACCTACGTCTCTGACATTAAAGCATCTCTCTCACTTGTCCAGTCATTTTCAGGCACAGCAAATCATCACCTAACAACCATTCCTTCTTCTCTTCAGTTCCTATGTACTTATTTCCCATTCCTCCTTTCCTTCAGTAACTCAATACTTATTTCTCATTCCTCCTTCCCTTCAGAACCTCTGTACTTATTTCCCATTCCTTCTTCCCTTCAGAACTTTTCCCATTTCTTCTTCCCTTCATTTCCCATGAACTTATTTTCCATTCCTTCTTCCCTTCACTACCTCTGCACTTATTTTCCATTCCTTCTTCCCTTCAGTACCTATATGCTTATTTCCCATTCCTTCTTCCCTTCAGTTCCTATAAACTTATTTCCCATTCATTGTTTCCTTCAGTACCGCTGTACTTATTTCCCATTCATTCTTTTCTTCAGTACCTCTGTACTTATTTCCCATTCCTTCTTCCCTTCAGTACCTCTGTACTTATTTCCTATTCTCTTCACTTCAGTTCCTATGACCTTATTTCCCATTCATTCTTTTCTTCAGTACCTCTGTACTTATTTCCTATTCTCTTCACTTCAGTTCCTATGACCTTATTTCCCATTCTTTCTTTCCTTCAGTACTTCTGTACTTATTTCCCCATTCCTTCTTCCCTTCAGTACCTCTGTACTTATTTCCCATTCCTTCTTCCCCTCTTTACTTATTTCCCATTCCTTCTTCCTGTCAGTTCCTATGTACCTATTTCCCATTTTTAATTCCCTTCAGTACCTATCTACTTATTTCCCATTCTTTCCCTCAGTACATATATACTTATTTCCCATTCCTTTTTCCTCAGATGTCACTACACAATCATTTTCTTAGTTACAGCCGATAATGATTGTATATAACAGGCTACATGTCAAAAATGGCTTGAGATGCTGTCATGAGATTTTCTGAGAATACAGGATTATATTTTTATTAGTTTATTGAACCTGGTTCCAGTTTGTTTCTGTTTGAATGATACTAGAATAATTAACTATAAAGCTTTCTTACCTTGTGTTCTGAGCTCAAAGAGGCAAAGGTGCAGCTGCTGCATAATTTTATATGTCACCATATTTAAAAGGAATAAAAAAAATTAACTTCATACAAAAATGCATAATTTTTTAAGCCATAGAGTCACAACAGGTCTACAAACATATCCTTGTGATAGCACACACACACACACACACACACACACACACACACACACACACACACACACACATATATATATATATATATATATATATATATATATATATATATATATATATATATATATATGTGTGTGTGTGTGTGTGTGTGTGTATATGTATATGTATATATATATATGGATCTACTTTGTTTCATTGAAAGCTCATGTCACTGAATTTGAATTCACCTTGACCAAATATCTGAAAACTCAAACTACTGAAACCTCATTTCACTGAAGTGAAGTACTGGCACTGTGTAGAGTACTGTAAGGCAAGTAAAAGGTATATGCGCTTTTCCCTACTGTAGTGTGATGCTGCAGTTAGTATATATAGTTAGGGGGTTTGTGGGGGGCACAGCTCACCACCTAGTTTGGTTTTATATTATATTTCACCGAAAGGTTCAAAACAATAAATTTTAAACCATAGTTTGGGTATATATTATCCTCTGCAAAGAGTTAGTCACTGGTATTGTAAGTATGCATGTCTATGGTTTAAAATGTATTGTTTTGAAGCTTTTGGTGAAATATAATATAAAACCAAACTAGGTGGGGGGGTACCACCCTCACCACCCAATGTGGGGGGCTGTGTCCCCCACAACCCCTCTAACTATATATACTAACTCTAGGATCACACTACAGTGGGGAAAAGGGCATATACCTTTTACTTGCCTTGCAGTACTTCACTTCAGTGAAATAAGACTCTGTGAAATGGGTTTTCAGTAATTTGAGCTTTCAGCGATTTGGTCAAGGTGAATTCAAATTAAGTGAAATGAGCTTTCAATGAAACAAAGTAGACCATTTTATATATATATATATATATATATATATATGGTTTACTATTAAAAACATCGAACATCAGAATGTAAACTGCACATAAATCCAGTTTACATGCCCGATCTTCAGAATGTAAATAAGTTGAAATACCGAAAACCAATATACATGAAGTCAAATTCGACTTCTGAAGTCCATTACCCTTTAGCAGCAATACGTCTGGACCAGATCTGTACTGCACACTGCTAACAGTAATGCCTTTATAGGGGGGCAAGCTCACCTGCACCCCCACACCCCCTGACACATATATTCCAACTCCGAGATTTCACTACAGTGCAGAAAAGGGTAAATCTTCTGATCCGTACTGTCATGCGATCTCAATACAAACATTGCCCACGTATGCACCACCTGCCAGGTTACATATGGCCAAGAATGTCATGTACGACTGCACTAGCTCAATTGCCCTTATGCAATCGGACAGCTCTAGTCGACATTCCAACTGTCAACTACTGGGTTTTCTGCATTCTGAATACCACACATATCAGGTTCACACAAGACACGTGTATATATATATATATATATATATATATATATATATATATATATATATATATATATATATATATATATATATATATATATATATATATATATATATATATATATATATATATATATATATATATATCTTACCTTGAAGATCAGAAACTATCTTTCTTATCAGAGTTATAAATGGAAAAAAATCCACTGGAGACTCTCATTAGATCAGCTGAGATTAGATCACTTTCTTAGACCACTGGAATGTGGCCTGTACCATTTTATGCCTCATTAAACTTTATGAAGGTGTATCTTATGTTTTCATAAAGTATGGGAAAAAAAGAGCTACAACAATCGCAGAGAAGAACTTAGATTCTCTTTGTTCAGCCATATTTTGCCAGAAGAGAAAACAACAAAAAGAAGATATCTGCAGATCAGTTGCATGAAAATTGACAGATGAGTGTGCACATAGAGGGGAAAGGGGATTTCTTTTAGGGTTCATAGGTTAGTACTAGGCTAACTGCCTTTGTGGGCCATTTTAAGCCTAGCCAATTACCCCATGTGAGAATCAAACCCTGCACCTTGTGTCTATCAGGTAAACACCTTAACCATGATGCCAACCTCCCTCCCACTTGCTAAATAATGAAAGTTTTTCTAACTTTGTAGCACATTTCAGGCTACTGTTATAAATTCTGCAGACTGTCTCCTCATCTCAAAGGAGTTAACTGTACTAATCACAGTAGCACTAGAAATGAATTAGTACAATTATGCAGTTATGCTTTTAAGTTACAATCAGATATAGCAGATATTAAAACTTCTACATATAATCTTGCAGTAAAATAACTGAATTTGAAAAAAATGTTTCTAATTTAGAAGATTGATCAGTGTTTAGAAAAATTAAACAAATTGGAGAACTCTTCAGTCCCTGTCAAATAAGCTCTTATACCTTTAGAAGGAAGATCAGGAATATGTATCATTGTCAGTGGCTTTGGAGATTACCTAAATGATAAACAAATGGTAAAAAATTAAAACTGTAACAGATTCCTCAAAAGTATTTGCCTTGTTCATTATGATCAGAGAGCACAGGGCTTTGACATTAACATTTAACATGATTTACTAAGCAAGATTAGAGCAGAGTCAAAATGGCACTTGTCAAGAAGCTGATACAATGAGGAATTAAACTTAAAATATCATACCCTGTTCTCACCTTTAGGTGGAAAGGATTCAATTATAAAGCTACTAATGCAGTTCAGATTATACATATTTACCGGGAATTATTTCATCATGACAATTATGCTATTACCTGAACTCTTAAGTTTTAAGTTTCAGTAACTTAATTTATTGTTAATTCATAAACTATATATATTTATTTATTTACCATACACCTTTAACTGGGAGTTTAAATAGTTTATATGGTGGTCTAGATAGGTTATTTAATAAAAATATTCAGATTTACTGTGTGTTGGGGATATTATAACATGGTTACATACTTCTGAAATTCCTTCCTCTTTACTCCACATCCCATAATACTATGCCAGATTCTAGTCTTATAGGAAAACATTGTCTTTGTGGTTGATTTTCTGACTTTTAAACTGGTTAGTAGCTGACAAAATGGCATTATCCAAGCAGCAACAAAATGCATTAATATTAGCTGACATGTTATATATTGTCTTTATGGCCTCACATTGTGTGTATTAACATGGGAAGATCCTGCAGGCAATGATCTTTAAGTAATCTGTTGCTAATTATGGGTCTACTTACTGCAGGATGTTTTAGCTGGTAATAATTTGCTCTATGAAGCTTTGCTTTCTATGAGTCATGGTTTCACCTTTCTTTCAGTTGTCACAGTCTGAAGACACTCAAATACCAGATCACTGTGTCTGACATGGTTTATTATTCAAGCATGTGCTTCCAGAAGTTAATTGATTTGGGTTTATATGCCAAGCATGTACACCCTTACCAAATCTCTATGAAATATTTTTTAGCAAAACTTGAACATTATCTAGATATAACCCATTTAATATCTAACTTATGAAGCAATAGTTAGACTTGGGGAACATGGACAATAGCCTTAAATCTTTCAAAAATCCTAATAGATTAGCATGACTTTTCTTATACTCAGTAGCCAACAGGCGACTCTAGGGTGACCTGTATCACTCTTTTCTGAGCCATTAAAGAAAAAGATCAGAATGGAGAGATGAAATCAGCAAAAAAAAAGGAGAGCAGTATTACTGGAACTGAATTCATCCTCAAGTCTTGGTGATCCTTGTCTTCTCAAAATCCCACCAGGAAGACTGATATACATACTGTATTTTATACAGCATATGTTTTGGAGAAGGGTAAGTCCCAGGATAAAAAAAAATCTGTACAATCCTTTTGTACATACTGGTGCCAAGACTGAAAAAAAGGCAGTGTAGAATCCTCAGGATATGGAATATTCCTACAAGAGGGTTAAGTTTGGTTCATTGTAGAAGAAAGAAGTAGTTCAGAAAAAAAAAATTAACAAGGCAAAAAAGATCCATAAAGATGACAAAGTGGACTACTGAGTGTAAGGAAGAAATTATACATTGTTACTATTGTGCAAGAAGCCCAGAATTTATAGATAGAAGATTTTTTTTAAAAGATGAAAACAGAAAGAAAAATACTTTCACTTGAGAAACTGTCAAATGCATCTAATACAAATTTATATTGATAAATACAATGGATTTATGAAAATCAATGCATAGACGAAGGAACCTTGGGCCGTGTGGAAAAAGAAGCAACACAAGAAGTGCTAAAATATAAAAAAAAAACCCAGAGAATTTTGAAAGGTATAAAAATAAACGTGGACATGGGAAAGAAAAGAAATCTGGTATGTTGCACTATATATGCAAAGGAGAAAGTCAAACTAATCAATACAACAAAGCAGCCCCAAAGATATTTGAATAGAAATATAGGCAAAGGCATTCAGAGATGGAAAAATTCACAATACGAAAAATAAGGAAACAAAGGGGGAATGTAGAAAAGAGGATTAGTAAGGAATAGTTAAACAAGTAGAAAACATAGTTATGGTTAATCTGCAAAATGAAGGATTTACTGTGAATAATCTAACACAGGCAGCGTCACATCATGATGAAATTATGGGGTCCTCAGATTAAGGAACAATGGGCGCAAGAGGAGGTATCAGAAGAAGATTTGCAACATGGTGATGCTCTGGAGCCGTCTGTAGGAGACCAGTATGTTAGTTAAATTGAAATCACACAGCAAGGGAAGGAGCAGGAAACAGTGATACCTCTTTCACAGGTAATGTTGCAGAGTGATGGGCCAAAATATTCCAATAAGAAGGAGCAGCAGATGAGGCAGGGTGCATCTGAAGATGATATGTCATAGGAAGATTCTTCTGGAACTCTATGATTATTACTTGCAGGAAACAGAGAGCAAAGAAGACACTCTCAATCCATGATAAAATGACTTATAGGAAGACCTGTTTGATTTAGTAGAGATGGAAAGACATATTAAGACAGATGAAAGAAATAGAGTGCAGAAAGTAAATAAGATCCAACATGTGAGAGTGGTAAAAGAGATGAACACAGTAATCAGGACTGTTATGAAAAATTATTGTGCTATGACAGAAATAAGTAGAATATATTATTGTGCATATAATGAGTGGATGGGAGATCGTAGGTTTACCCCGGGTATCACTTCTGTGTCACTGTTAGACAGAGGCACAGTATACTAACCTCGAAAAAGGGCATAGCAAAATAAATTTAAAATGGGTGGCGAAAGCCAAACACATTCTGGCTAGGCTTATAAATGCCCTAGGGCAGATAGCCTAGTATGAACCTATAAACTAATAACAGCTAAAGTGCTACCATAAAAATGTACAGCAACAAAGGAAGGCATGAATAGACAAAACTATAAAGCAATTAAGTCAAGAAGTATTACTGTTAGAGGAACATGTAAAAGGGAACAGATCATCAAAAATACTTAGAAAGGTAGCTGTTATAAAAGCAATACACCGTATCATATCATATAGTGTTGTCAATAATAAACTAAAAACATCAACACAGGCAGAAAAACTTAGAAGGTATGCAGATAAATGTAAATGAAAAGTATGATTCATTGATGACCCAGAAAGATTATATAGAAAATTGGGAAACAAAGCAAAGGGTATGGAAACACCACTAAAAAAGAAAATAGGCACATTATGGAGATGTATTTATGATAGCCCTGTTGAACATAACAAAGATGCTGAATCGAAATAAGAACTAAAAGAAAGAGTAAGGAGCTCTAATTTAGCAGATATAAAATAGGATGAAGTAATGGCCAAAGAAACTGAGACAAAAATTAAGAAAATCTCCTAAATGGGGAAAACACCAGACCCAGATGCAGTACCTAACATATTTACAAAACAATTTAGCCCTGAGTAAGAATGATATATGTGCCAATCCCAAATACCAACCTGGTAAACACAGGGAAAGCAATAGTCCCCAATAACAATGAACCTCCAAGCTATCCTGAGAACTATAGATCAATAACTTGCCTTCTGACAATATACAAACTATATACTGGAATTGATGAAGACAGAGTTTATAGTCATTTTTAGAAAAATCTCAATTATGGCAATAGAACAAAGGGTAACAAAAGAAAGCCACATAGAACAAAGGATCATGTATTGCTAAATAAAACGATGATGGAGAAGTCTAAAAAGAGGAAGAATTTATGGGATGAAAAGATTACAAAAAATATTTCACAGCATCTCACATTCATGGATAAAAGAATATACACCTTGCATTGATCAGTTACATTACAGTGACCATAAAACAGTGACAAGCCACAACAAGGGAAAAATTATAAAACCAGGGATAAAATCTGAAAGCAGGATATTCCGGGGTGATTCTTTGTCACCACACTCTTTTGGCTTACCCTTAACCTATTAAGCTGTTTACTTAACAGATTATGCTGTGGTTACAAACTGGCTCCCAGATAACGACCTTGTTTAAAGTTTTATCATGTACTTTTTGTGGATTATTTGAAACTGTATAGCTCATCAGATGAGTAGTTGAAAGCAAAACTACAAATGGTTAAAACCTTCTCAGATTATATAAAAATGACATTTGATCTTAATAAATGTGCAAAAGCAACATTTAAAACAGGAAAGCTGCACACCAAGAAAATATCAACCTGGGACAGAAATGTGATATAAAAGAAGTTGTGCAGGATGGAGTGTATAAATATTTGGGAATAGATCAACAATAAAACATGAACAAATGTGAATAAAACTCAGTAAGTAATACTTCAGAAGACTAAAACTGATATTGAAGATTGTCTTGCTATCTGGGAATAAAGTCCAATTCATCAATCAATTTGCTCTTCCTGTCCTAGCTTACAGTTTTGGGGCGATCAATGGGTCCAAAACTATTGGATTGACTGGACATGAAAACAAGAAAAATGCTTCTTATCAAATGATATACAAGAATCAGTGTGTATACCAAGATTATATATTCACAACTCTGAAGGAGTTATGGGCTTCCTTGAAATTGATTAAATGCACAGATCTGCAATTGTGGGACTACATACATATCTGCTGATAGACTCAGATCCAACATACTGAAAGTTTTAAAATATGAGAAGAAAATGTCTCAGATGCCATCTTTGCTTAGTTTAGCAGAAGCATTTTGATGTCAAGCTGGAATGGAAATTAAACCAGTGATGGACAAAAATCAGATGTCAACTTAATGTGGTAAAAAAACAAAAGCAGTATATAAGGGTAGGATCAGATGAGAAGGAAAGAAATGTGGAAAAATTGATAAATATTGTAGCAAGTACAGAGATGTCCTAGAACAACCTCTTGTTGACTAAAATGTGTTGCAGGAAAGATGAAACGAAAAGATGAAAGGTTAATAATGGTGGCCAGGATGGTGGACTATGTACAGGTTGGTTTACAAAATCCATTGAAAAGGTAGGAGAAACAGGCAAATGCAGGTTCTGTAAAAAAGAACTGAGAACAGTTTCACATTTTTTACGAGGTGTGATACACTCATGGAAGAGGGTCTCTATAGTGGAAGGCATAATAATGTTGCAAGACTGAGGCACCGGGGGTTGTGTAAACACTACAATATAGAAGTAGCTGAGAAACATTGGAAACATGAACCACAAAGCACTATAGAGAATGATGAAGTATATATCGCATGGGATCAAACATTACCAGCATTTCAAAAAATAGATGCAAGAAAACCAGATATAGTAGTCTATGAAAAAATAAGACAAAAGTAGCATTGATCACTGAAATTGCTACACACAGTGGTTACAGTGTTTTACAGAGAGAGAGAGAGAGAGAGAGACTGATAAAATATTAGAATTTGCAGGCAGAAATAGGCACACTGTGGGTGCTGAGAAGGCACTCTTGGCTAACAACAAAGATGAAAAAAACTAATTTCATGAAAGCCTATAGAATACATTACTGCTATGGGTCAAAATAGTACTTTGACTATCTTTAAGGCTAGCATTAATGATTGATGGGGGCTAACAACTACTAACAAATTTTAACATGTGTATAACAGTGACTTCTCGAGGAGGAGAGCACTATTAAGTTCTTGAAAGGAGGGTGTGTATGTGTATGCTTAAAAGTATATAATCTATAATCTCTTGGAAATATTATTATGCCTAATATCATCAGGCTTGCCTTAATTCATTAAACTCTATTAATTAAATTTTATTTCCATTTTTTAAAACATATTTCTTTTTTTTTTTTTTTTTTAAAACATATATAAAGCAATAGAAAAGAAACCATAATAACATTTCTACTGTTTTGTTTTTTTCTTTTGTGCAGTTCACATAAATGTTTTCTTTTTAAGAATTTTCATTTACTGTAAATTACTCACTTTCCGTCTTCCCCTTACAAGTCACTCAACCTCCTCTTGAAAGTTATTCTGTATACATTGTTCCCACAAATTCCATGTATTTCTATGAAATTTGCTCATTTTGTTTTTAAAGATTCCACCTCCAGTTCTTTTCTCATCTTTACACAATTCAGTACTTCAGTTTTGGCTGGTTTAGATTTTGATTTCTGTGTTCTTAGTAATTGCTTTTTGGCAGCCAGTAGCATTAAGCTTAATAAGACCTTACTTTGTCTAGGCAACTCAGGTCCTAAATCTCAGCACAAAGAGTAATTTCCTTATTTACAATAATTTGCGTCCTCAGCATTCCTCCTTATTTACAATCATTTGCGTCCTCAGCATTCCTGACCAAGTAAGCCATAGGGGATTTTAAAATCTGTCAACTCAGTATATTACCAAAAAGCACGTTTAGAATCACCTCTCTATTTTCTATCACACCTCTAGCATTATCATTTGCTATCTAACTGAGGGAAATTATCTGATGTCTGCTTACATTATAAGCAATACCTGTGCAAACCCTTCCATGACAAATCCTAAACCTAGACTTTGTTGCATATATAGGAGTCATATAGATATCTTCCCACTGTTCCTTTGAAAATTGCCTTTTCATTTTTTCTCAATGTTTTCTTTTGATTGATTCTTATAGTTACCATGTAATATGTTATATTCCCTATATGTTTTCCTTTTTAATACCAGCTTTTGTTCTAGACTTAACTTAAAACTATACCAGAACTGGTCTTTTACTTTGCACTTTCCTGTCCACTTCTTTGCCTATACTCTATCAGTTCCTGGTGGAGAAGGCAATCATTAATCTGCAGTCCAAACTACTGATAATATTTAGTGCTGGGTGCTATTTTGGTGAACTAAGGCCAGGTTTGTGATGCACTGGGTATATCCATTGAATAAAAATGCACATTTCATTATGAATGCCAAGGTAATAATACCTGTATGCATCTTTCTAGCCATTTGTGCAAGACCATCTGTGACATGATAAGTGTTCTAATTAATGCTGCTGTTATTCAAAGTAACTGCTAATCTGGTAAAAGCTTCTTCCTTACCTGGTTTCTAGTTGCCACTTGATGGCTTTATGTATTTGAATTAATTCAACATGTAGTCAGGGCGAACTTTGTTTGAAATAGCTATAAGTATGCCCACTATGGTTACTTGGTGAAATGACTTACTACATCTGTGAGTAGGCTGTTGATAGTATTTGTAGCCTCAGTCAGTTTATACGTTCTTCTTGCTGACAGGCTAATCTACAAAGAGATTAGCATAAATACTGTATTTCAATAATGCCTAAAACCATATAAATGGCATCTTTGGTGCATGAATAATTATGCTTTATTGTCTTACTGGTATCTGAAGAGACTCTCACAGTGGAGAATGGGATAACCATAATCCATATTAAAGTAATGAAATTCAAGAGAACACAATCAAATCAGTGAAATGAATTCCTTCATGGAGCTTGCAAGAAATGCATGCTGCCCCTAAATGAAATTTATTTTAGCATCTGTCGTACAATATGGAAACTATTTTTTTAAGAAAACCATTTGTGCACTTATAATTTGATGCACATAAGAAGTTTTACTTTGGGAAATTAAACTAACAGTTCTTGAATGGCAATTTTGGTGAAGAAAGATCTCCAGCAACAAATTAGTCAGGTTTAAAATCATCACTTTTGGGATGTAATTGTGTGCTTATATTACATCATCTGGTTCTAGTCTCAATGCATGTAACCTGTCAAGAAAAAAAACAGGATTGTTTATTTGACTTTTGCAGATTTTTAGCAAGCTTCAGCAATCATGGAATAATAATAGATGGTGATAGAATTTGATTTTAGG
The DNA here is from genome assembly GCF_019279795.1 of Protopterus annectens. Lineage (NCBI taxonomy): Eukaryota > Metazoa > Chordata > Ceratodontiformes > Protopteridae > Protopterus > Protopterus annectens. Next base: position 380,935,884 of record NC_056746.1, read on the forward strand.
TTCTGCCTTAAACAAAGAAACAAATAAATATTGCTTTGAGTATAAAAGTCTTACTCAAATACTTCCTTGTAAACATTCTAAACCTTCTGGACTTTGTCTTATACTTGTGAGCCATGCAGATGCCTTTTCTTTGTTCCTTTGTAAATTGCCTTTCCATTCTGTTTCACAGTCTTGTATAATGTCTTCTGATTGATTCTTATAGTAATCGATGAGTATTTTTTGTGCCCTACCAATTACCCATTGTTTAAATACAGCTTTTGTTCAAGACTCAACTAAACACTCTACTTTCAACTGGTCTTTCACTTAGAAATCCTTCTAGTCCTTTCCTCTGTGTCTATATTAGTAGTGAAGGCAGTCTCTACCTTGCAGTCCAAATGTCTGCTTAGCATTACCCTCATCTCAGTCTATTACCTTTCAATCTCCAGTTATTTGCTGCCAATATCTTGGTTCATTTGCTAATTTCCTTAAGTAAATTCCAGACCCATCTTGCTTGTTTTCTATACCTATACTTGTAGTCATCCCTACTGGTAAAATTTCCTTCCTCCATTCCATTGTTAGCTTAGTTCTTAGAATACTTACTACTAATTTATGAATATAATATTTTGTATGGTTGTTATTATTCCTTAAGTACCTGCATCCAAAATCATACTCCCATCTTATTTCTCAAACTTCCCTCCTATGTCATCTTCATCCCTTTCCATTTTGACGTATAACCTTCTATTTGAGTTATGTGTATGAGGCTTAACTGTATGGCTCTAAAGAATCCTTTCAAATCAACTAATCCTAATCCACCTTGTTCTATGGGGGAATCAACTTACCCCACTTAACTCTTGACCTCTTCCCTTACAAATAAATTTAGCAAATTAATTATCATCCACAACATCTCCTCTGATTGATAAAAATATGCCTGGCCTGTATGTAAAACTAAATGGATTAGAAACATTTTCACTTGTCATGGAAATCATAAGGTTAAGAAATAACACTCTGACATTATAGGAAAAGCAGATGACCTTTTTCGTTTTCTAATAACCAACAGCAATTCTATTTTCCTGTTTGCAAATAGGGAAGCATTATTCCAGAAATGTCATGCTTGTCAGTTTGAAAGAACACTTAACTAGCAGTCTGAACCTTTGATCTTTTATGACCAGTTGTAACAGGTTATCTTAAGATTTTCTGATTGTTACAAAGATGTCAGTTTTAATTACATATTCATAATTTTTATAAGAAATGACAAACATTTTATTTTTTACATCACATGTTCTTAAGGTTTTGAACAGTTTGTCTTAAGATAAACTTTATCTAAACGAACAAATGTGTGATGTAGTGTGGAAGGACATGTTTCTTAAAACAATATATGATGATGCATTTGGCCTTGAAGCAGAAACACTGAATTTGTATCTAAGACAAGTTACAGAGTACATATGTAAGCATGTACATTTATTAAAGAAAGAATTCAAGGAGCTCACATTTCAGTTCTGCTGTGCAAATTGCAAATAAACATTACTTATAGGTGATTTTAAACAAATAGCGTTATATAAAAGATCCATTCAGCGATACTAGAATAGCTACATTAATACATCGATTGTCACTGCACTTTATTTTTTCTAGATTTAATAATCCTTGGTGTCGGAATTTGTTCTATCACAAGTACAGGCTTTCTAACCTTTCTGGCATCTGAAACAGAGCCAGAGACAGATAGTAGAATAGCTAGGGAAGGGCAAGAAGGGCATTTGCCCCAGGTACAAAGAGCTGAGAGGGCACAATCAGCCAGTCCTGATCTCTAATCCAATGCCAGCTTTTAAAAGACGATATAGCAATTGAGGTTAGACCTCAGCATCGTATCACTTTGTGTGTATTGTAAACTGTAGCAACTGCTTGTTATACTGTAGGGAGCAATTTTTCCACAGTTTAAAAAAAAAAAAAAAAAAAAAAAATCACTTTTTTAAATAAAACCTGAGATCTGTAGCACTCCATGCAGACAGGGTATAAACTGTAGCATCTCTTTGCTTCATTTGTAGCAAACAATTTTCTACAGTTTAAAAGATTTTTTTTTTTTTAAGTAAGACTTGAGCGCCATAGAACTCTGTGCAGGCAGGATATAAACTGTAGCAACTGTTTGTTTCATTTGTAGCAAGAAGTTTGCCGTGGTTCATTAGAAGATTTTTTTTTTTAAACTTGAGTGCTGTAGTGTTCCATGCATGCTATCAACTGTAGCATCTGTTTGTTACATTTGTAGCAAGCAGTTTGCTACAGTTTATAATAAGAAGAAATTATTTTTAATTTAATTTTATGTCTTTAATAGAATGGAGGAGGGTTGGGGTTATGGCACAGAAACAGGACCAGAATGGCTAGGTGGGGGAGGGGGGTGACAAGTTGTCCACCTGGTCACCTGATTGTGTGCCAGTAGAAGGAACATCCTTTTTTTCCTGTTTAATGGGCAACTCGAGAGGAGATGTGGATCTGTAATAAGCCAGCTACACTTCTAAAGACAGAAAATTAATATGACTGCAATTAAAAGAATTTAGTCTGACATTACAAAACTGAAAGAAATAATGAGCACTTTGATAAACTAGCTGTGCCAACTTTTCTTGTACCACAGGATATGTAACTCTGACCACTCAAATGTACTGTAAAATTGCATTGTTTTTAACTAACGATATGATTTGAAAACACACTTCCTCTATACACTGCTTACATCTTTCTATCCATATGTGTAATCAAGAACAACCAGCTTCTCATTTTTTTTATTATCTTTTGTTTTGTTTAGTTTCTTCCCACATATCCTTTGTTACCATAATATAGAGTTCTTAATCCATACATCTAAATGCTTCATCTTATTATATCCCTGCAAATATGGGTATAGCTGGGCTAAGTCATCTGTGGGTAAATAGTTAACCACTGTAATCTTTGTTTTATCTTCAGTTATTCTATATCCCAAAAAGACTTGAAACTGTCTCAAAATGTTCCACAGCACCAAAATGTCCTTTTTTTGGATTTAGCAAGAACAAAATAATATCATCTTCAAATAAAGATAGCTTTTCTTGATTACCAGTTACATCTTTGAAGTTGGGAGTCCCTTATTTACTTTGCTAACAGAGCTAAATACAAAGCAAATAACAAAGGAGAATTAGGACATCCCTGCATGGTTCCCATACCTCCCAACTGTCCAGATTTTTATCTCATATATTTAATCTGTTTCTCATAAATTGTGATTTTTCTGGATTTCTGTGTCAAATCAGGGAGGATTGAATTCATTAAATAATGATAGGTATTTGAATTTCAGACTTCATATCCTTCAAAAAATCCATGGTAACACAAGACCTTTTATTCTAGCAACTTTTTAAGTTTATAAGAGCAATATTTATAATGTGTCCCTATTTTGGGGGCTTTGTCCCACCATTATTTCTGGCTTTGTCTATTTATTGTGCTAAAAGGTTGAACGCTATGATGGTTCATCTGTTCAAAAACAGCTTGTCAGCAAGGAACCCTCCCACTTTAATTCTTGCCTCTGACCATTCATGTATCCCCCTAATTAACACTCTTACTGTACTAGAGAATGCTTCACTTTGATAGTATAGATATAACCACTTTATAATCACAGTTTAAAATTGAAATGGGTCTATATGAAGCTGTGTTTGAAAGGTATTGACCCTCTTTGGGTAATGCAACTACTACAGCTTTCTCCCAGTATGCCAGTCCCCCTTTTAAAATATTAACAAAACCTGAAAGAACATTATCACTTTCTTCCTTCATAACTTCCAAACTTCTACAAGAATTCCATCTACTCCTTGTGACTTCCTTGTTGGTTGATTATACATCACCATTTTTATCTCATTTCTTCCTACCTTACTTATTAATTGTTGAGTCTAATTTTCCTCTGATCATAGCATAAGTCTTCCATAAATATTTCCATTTTGCCTTTTTTGGTGTCCCTATTTTTCTGCTTTATTTAATTTTTCAAAAAAAAATTCCAAAATATTTCCACTATCTCTAGAGGATTTCAGGTTAATTTCTTGTCATAGATGTCTTAAGCTTGGCGACAACCAATTTTACTTTCAGTTGCCTAAGTCATTGTGTTAAACATTTTTGTACCTGGAGTTGTTATCAAAATAGTTGCTTAATAACAACCTTTCTAAACACATGTATATTATCCAAATACTCTCTTATTTTCCATTTAGTACTTTGCTTTTGCTCCTCTCCTTGTTTTCTGCGAGACTCCCCTTATTTTGCAATACTGTAATCTCTACCTTGTTTTTAAACTCCATTTTCATATTATCGCACTTACTAGTTAGCCATTTGTGCCTGAAGTTCTGCTGAATATCCACCCTGAAATCCTTTCTTTGTCAAATTCCCTTACTCATTTCTATACAAGTGTGTCTCCTGTAACCTCTATCTGCACCCTACACTTCCTAATATAATTCATTGTTCTTTGTGTTTTTTTCTCTATCTGAAAGGCTATTTATAGTCAATGTTAATACTGACAAAGTAGCCATTATGATAAAAGGCTATTACTCCTACCTATTATACATGACAGTTCTTTTATGTAGATCTCCAGTGTTTGGCTTACATGTACACAGTTATGTTTGACATGTATGCATTTGTTTCTTCGTATCTCCATTTGAACCCGTTTCACATATTTCAAGACTTCTCCAATAAAAACACTCAAACAAAAACAAAACAATTTTTTTAAATCCTCCATCCCCCGTTTAATTCATAATAAACACACAAACTATGTACATTGCCCAAAAATTAAGTTCTTCCCTTTGCCAAGATAGCAGCAGTTACTTCAAATTTACAACTGGACCTACAGGCAATACTTATTTTAAAATTAAGATCATCCATGCTAATGTGGATGTGCTCCCACTAGCACTAATTGATGTATGATCTTTTCTTATCTCTATTCCCCTCCTATATGTGAGAAACAGCTTGCATACTTTCAGCAAGTATTAACTTTAGCCCTGATAAAAAGTACATTGGCTACTTTTAAATAAATAAATTGTGTACTGTGTTTTAAATGCATTAAAGCACTAACACAGCTAGAGAGACAACAGGCCAGATTCATTAACAGCTACAGGAAGTGTAGATATTGTGTTGGTGGTGCACCACTCTGCCAACATGATAGCATGCTATTTGGTATTCATTAAGCTGCTCTACATAATGTGTAGAGCTGCCAAACACAGTTAAACAGTGTAATATGCTAATAAAGCATAAAGAGCTGAAGTGCATGCTAATTAACCTGTTCAACATTGCAGAGCTATTCAGGAAGCTATAAAGTATTCATGTACACTCAGTGTAGGCTTTTGCCATCTACACCAAAGCTCTTTGGAGTACAGGTATGATTACACTTAGGAAAAAAAACATGTTAGGTGTTGCTACTGTTATTATTATGCCGTGTGGGAAACAGGCTTTAAATCAGGTCTAAAACAGATTCACAAACAACACACATAGCCATAAATGGCCATGGAAGAAATTGTTTATGATACTGTAATGTATTTGCACCTGTTGGCTACATATTGTTATGGTCCATCATTATCCTTCTTCTGTCATGAGGCCGTGGTGGTACCGCGGTTAGCGTTGTCACCTCACAGCAAGAGGTTCTCTGGTTTGATTCCTAGCTGGAGAACCTTCTGTGTGGAGTCTGCATGTCCTCCCCATGGTCAAATTAATTTAAAGACATGCAGGTAGGTGTGTGTGTGTGTGTGTGTGTGTGTGTGTGTGTGTGTGTGTGTGTGTGTGTGTGTGTGTGTGGTTTGACACTGGGCTGGCAACTCGACACCATAAAAAGTAACTGCCAATCATTAGCAGACCAGAGTTCCACTATGGCGACCCCTAACAGGGAAAAGCCGAAAGATGGGGGGTGTCATAAGCTACTTTGTCCCTGCCTCCATCTCACCCTGTCAATGTATCTTCTCCCTTCTGTATCATTATTCTTCCACCTCTGCATTTGCACAATGTCTGTCTAAATGGAAGTCCACAGCTGCTGGCAATATCTTGCATTTGATTGCCTTTGTCCGCGTTACTCTGCCACACTTTGTGCTGCTGTGGTAAGCTATGTTTAGTCAATTTAATGTACTTTTCAAAAAACTGAATAGATGAATCTACAGATTAATGTGGTCACTAGGGTAATGAAGATGAATACATAAATCCAAGTTTGCTGAAAGCTACTGTAAAATAGTAAATATCACAGTTATGACTTTCTATGTGTTGTGCTTAAATAATACACATATGGATGAAAAAATATTTCAGGATGTGTTCTCTGACTCCTATGGATGTAAATGTTGGCTCTAGATTTGCTTAACATTTCAATGTCCTTCTATATTTATATGACTGATACCTATTCAGAAGACTGTCCTGTACAGATGTTTGCACAAAAGTTGGCACAGAGCAACATAGATTCATGCTAATTCCCAATCTAATTTCAACACTTTAAAATGTGATTACACATGTGCTAACATTTTGCCTTGTCATCAGCAGTGCAATTCAGCTTAACAGTGCTGTGCTCAAGGAGTACTATAAAAAGGAGAAAAATTAAATAATTATAGTTTTATGTTGCACAAGGTTTCTAAGTCTGTTTTATTTTTGTCAGGATGTGATCTTGAATGTGAAATTCTGTAACCTGTGAATGCTGTTGTGGTATGCAGCTTTATAAATCAAGTGATGTACCAAGCAAAAGGATTGCACAGCAAATAAATGTTTTACATTTTAACTAAAAGGTATGAACATTTGCTTTTACCTGCTGAAATTTCTGAACTATGTGGCTGGGGCTTTCAGTTTCCTCCCACATTCCAAAGATATGCCAAAAGTTAAACTGCCCATAAGTATGTGCATGAATGTTTCCATGTGTCCTGTAAAGAGCTGGAATCCCATCTAGGGTTGTCTGTCTGGCTTATGCTCAATGTTGCCAGGATAGGCTCTGGCTCCATTGTGACCCTGAATAGGATAAAGCAGGTATCAGAGAATAAACAATGTATTGTAACATCATAGATATATTGTTCTTGCATGTGCTCAGTCGGTGGAGTATATCCCTACTGGTCTCTTTACTGCTTTATACTAAATAATGATGTAGGCCAACAAACTGCATGTACCTTTGTGCAAGCACTGATGTTTCATCTGTATTAGCTTTCAGAAGGTAGCCTATCTTTGCAAGTGTTTTTGCCTGCCCCGTAATAGCACATTTTCTATGTGATTTTGATGTGTCTGGGAAAGAACTATGCTGTACATTCTTACAATTGTTTTGCTATATTTGCATATAATATGTGCTGTAATTTTTTTTTTCCTTATAAGTGTTACCCTAAAAAAGCTCACTAAACCAAATCATTTTGTAAATTTCATTCCTGTTTTAGTCAGTTACCTTGAAAAAGCTCACCAAACCAAATCATTTGTAAATTTCATTCCTGTTTTAGTCAGTTTCTGTGCAGTCTTAATATAAATGTGATTTTTGTTATATGACAACATTATACTGGCTGGTTAGGATATTATATGTAATTTGGTAAATTTTTCATTTTTGCATTAAGGACAAGTGCACCTGTAATTGCTGTCTTAATGTGGTCTCATTTCTTTTTGAATAGTGGTTAATTGCTTTATCTCCACTTGCCTTTCTGGCTTCCTTCTGTACTGAACATGCCTGCTCTTTTGTGTGCTATTCATTATTGTCATTGTCTTCACAACAGGGGCAGAATCAACCTTTCTTACCATGGGGTGGTGGGGACTGGGTTGTTTCTTCTACTTTTTTATGTTAGACTGTTTTCTTATTGGCTACCCTTTTATACTTCCTCCACCCTCCTTCATGCTTACTCCAAATTAGACACAATTGTTTTCTTTGCCTTCTGTCCTACTTAGCTCTTTTTATACATTCTGCACCTTACCATAGCTTTGTATCAACCCTAAAGTAACTATTCCCTAATAATTTAGCTTTGCTACTGCTCTTTATATACATTTAAACTGCTCAGTATGACCTTTTAGTTATTTCATTCCTGCCTGCCTTTTCTACTATATAATCTTTCTTACCTCTGCCTAGTAAGAACTCTCATATCCCAGATTCATTCACATCTTTGTGGGCTATACTAATTTTGTTGTTTTTCATAGTATTCTGATTTTAACAAAATACTACAGGACAGTTTTGAAACCACAGTATAATTTATACTTGCATTTTTTTCTTATGGCAGCATGGTTATGATTTTATAAGACCTCTGTTTTACTGATCAATGACATTTATGTACAATTGTTTTAATAGTAAGATTCATCATGACCATTCAGCTTCAAACCTAATAATCAGCATTACTGGGAATAAGCAGTGAAGGTAGCCTCGACCCAACAGATGATGGGACACTTCTGAAGATAAAAGACATAATCACTTCTACCATCAAATATACTATACCATATCATAAGATTAAAACTAGACTTATGAATGTGGGATGAACTGTAATAAACTATGTAATGAAACCTGTTAATATTCAAAAACATGACTAATAATTGATAGTTCAACAGCGCATGCTTATTATAAATTGAACATTACCAATGGGGACCTACTGCTCCAGCTCCAGAAGACAGAAGATATAAAGAAAAAATCTGGTGGCCATAGAGATCTGTATTTCAGAGCAACTACTGAAACAGAAAAATAATCACTGACATTTTTTTGTCGACTCAGTTAATATTAACAAAAATAACAATGTTACACTTCCCTATATACTGGCAGTTCTACTACTCAAATTCTAGAGTCAAAACTTTATTTAATAAAAATATTAAACAAGTACAGCAGGACTTCTAAATCCTAATCCAGCACTAAAATTTATGAAATGACGTCAGTTGCACTAAAAGTGATATGCTGTGCAAGTATCATCCAATACATGGATATACACATACACATACACAGCACATGGCAGAGTTGCTCTGGCATATTGCATGTTAACAGGAAGGGATGGAAAAGAAATGAATACAACGTCATTATTTTTAAAAGGTAAGGAATTTATTTTTTTTTAAATAAAGATACTGAAGGATATGTCTGTGTGGGTAAGGCAAATTTAAGCAAGGCTGCCTTTCTTTGGTTACTTAGGCTTTGCCTTCGTAACTAAAGACACCAGCCATGGCTAAACCCTATATTAGTAAAAGCAGTGATAAAGGCTGCTGTCGAAACCGGTTTGCCTTGAATTTTATCTGCTTCTGGATTCTAATAAATTTCTCAAGCCAACTTGACTGCTGGCCATTTTTGTTTGTTAAACCCTACATTACTCATGTAATGGGTATTGCTTAAGTAGATGACATCCATGCCTGGTTCTGTGAATATTGTCCAAATTTCTAGTAATATCCAAATCTTGGATGAAACATGAACTGTCTTATTAGGTATTTTGGTCAGAAAGAAAAAAAAAATACAAAATCTCTGGAAGGTTGAAACGCAAATTTTATATAAGGCCATGGTATGTTAGCACTAACACCGTTTAAGGGAAATCAAAGTTATTACAGAACCATCATCATTAGAATAATATTTAAGCAAATTACTTTAACAAATCAATTACATGTACGTAAAGGCGTGACATACTAAAATATATGTATGTACACTACACAGAATAAAATAGACTTAATAACGACACTGTCAATAAATTCAAGCAACATATTTCCAGTCAAGATATTGAGTCAGTCCTTGAGGAAATAGGTATTAAATTTCAAAAACAACTTATAGTCCATAATCTTTAAGAAACATTCAGCGTATCCCCTCTGCTTGTAACAGGTAATCCTAGAACACAAAACTTTTCTGTATCTACAGTTCCATATATGCAAATTTACTGCCATTGAACTTAAGAGGTTTGAAAGAAACATCACAGAAGTGTTTCTGTATCCTTATTTTAACTAAATACTACCATTTTTGCAGTGAGCATTACCAGACTAGGCCCATATACAATGTATACTGAACGGCAAATATACATTGCTTTAAACGTATATTTAATATGGTTATTGTATACCTCAAAAACAGAATGAAGATCTGAATAAAATGAACAATTATTACACAGAAAGTGACTTTTACAAATAGACTTCAAAGGTTTTGAAGCATTTGACAAAATCATACAAATTTTGAGCCTTGTGAAATTAAAACTTAGTGGGCTGGGATAGATTTTTGACTATAGTATCAGAACTTAAGATGTATAGTTGTCCATAGCAATATTTTGTAAATCACTTGAAAAAGATGTTCAGTTGCTTACAGAGGTGATATTCTGATTTTTGTGCCACTGAAATGCTACTGTTGGAGGACTCCAAAAAATCTATTCTCTTCATTTTAAAAGTTCAGAGGTTAATGCTAGGCTATTGATAAACAGGACCATTACTAGCTAAGCTATGATAACCCAAGCTGTTGATATCCATTGCCATGACTCATTTATACCTAGTTTTGACCCCCTGTCAATGAAGGTTTGAGGGACCATACCTGGGGTGTATTTATGATCACTCATCCATTTGCCCAAGTTATGCTTAATGAGGGTCAATGAGCTACTTTGCTTTATATCCAAAGGAAGTGTATACCATAAAAGCATAATTCTTTGGGATATATAGCAGTCTTGCCAACAAGTCCTATGTATTTATGTCTCAGTGGAAGTTAAGATATCTTGAATTGGCCTTTACATTGTTATTAGTTTTACAGATACACAAGAGGTCACATAGGTCTGGATCTTTCAAATCTATAGGTCTGATGGAGGTTATTTCTCCAGAATATATAGGGAACAGAAAAGTAGGCAGGCTAGCTCAAGGAAGACATACCCTTGCTTATCTTAGTGAGTAAACATTATGGTCTCTCAAGGAGGGTCATATCTTTGACAAATACATAACAAAGGGACCATTACACACTATTTTGGGCCTGGTGGGGGGATTAGAGAGCAATGATGACTTCTTTGGATGAAATATCTCTGGTGATTTGTCTGGGTAGGTGTATGGATTTCCTAACTACAGTGGATACATGGTGATGAAAGAATAATTCATTGTCAGTTAAAATGCCGAGTCCTTAATGACTGAGTCAACTTTCAAAGGGATGTCACTCATGTGGAAGGTGCATGGACGTCCAGTTTTCCCAAAGAACATGATGTTGCATTTTTTGGGATTTAGTTTTAGACCTTGGTGGTGTTAATCCCTCCTATAGAATCTGGAAGTTACATGGGAAGTTAATGACATCTCTAAGTTTGCATTCAAACTTGTCCAGACACAAGCCTTGATATCAGAGAAGAAATATATCAAACAGAAGTGGTCCTAGAACCATTTGCTGGGGAACACTACTGCTAACTGCTAGTTTTGAAGAGATCCTACTTCCTACATTAATAGATTGGGTTCTGTCCATCAGCCAGATTGCTATCCAGTGGGTAGCATAGGGGGTTACATTTACTTTGATTAGCTTGTTGATAATGATAGAATGTGAGATGATAACAAAGGCCTTGGCCAAGTCCAGGTACGCATTATGAAACAATTTACCTGAGTCTAATGTATCACTTACTTGCTCAAAGAAGCCCACCAGTTCAGGAGACAAGAACTGCCTTTAATAAACCCAAACTGACTTGGGTCGAGAGCTTCTAGACTGCTTTTGTCCATGTTAAAAAGCTCCATGGGGATGCACTTCATTGCTTTGCAAAGAAGACTGCTGAGGCTTATAGGTCTATAATTTCAAGGATCAGTAGTTTATCCCTACTTTTAGTAGGATGACTAGTGCAGTTCTCTATTTCTCTGACACAAATCCAAATAGGCTTAGTGGCACATCTACCAGACAGTGTTTGGTGCTGACAAGAAGGCAGTCTGGAACATTAGCAGGAGCCATGGTTTTTAGCCTTGGAGAGAGCATTTAGGACTTGCTTGAGGATGGTGACAGGCAGCAGAGTGTGAGTGTGTGTGTACTAATAAGTTGGGGAAAGTTTGGAGAGATAGGGGAGTACAGTTAGAGCTCATTGTATCTGTTAATAAGTTGGCTATGTCATCATGGGATGAGTAATAATTGTTGTGTATTAGCTTTGACCATTGCTGTACATTACCTGAAATGTTTCTGACATAGCTGAGGAAAGCTGTGTGGTTGTCCTTAGCAGAGATAACAATTCTCTATTTATATTTAGTTTTCGAGGATTTGATTTTGTTTCTGAGTTGTGTATACAAGAGCTCCGCCTTCTTCCATGCCCTTAACAGAATGCTAGGACTACAGCCTGATCTGTTTTACCACTCTTATTTATTTATTTATTGTTTTTTACATTTGTTGACTGGGCTAGTCTAGCTGGATATATGTCCATTTCAGTAGAGGCCCGGGGAGAAAAGCTCCAAGCATTAGCAGTGACAGAGATTACAATAATATAGTAATAGTCAAATGAGTTACAGAACATTGTTACATTGAGGTTCAGATAAACTTGTACAGAGTCCTTTAGTTGGTTTAAAGCTAAGATCAAATACAGAGAGCAATCATTTGAGAGATAGCAAACAAAAGAACAAAATTTTGAATTGTAAACCATTTTTATCAATTTTTTTAAGTAGTAAGAAGGTAATCAATATTATAGGTATGTGACATAGAACAGTGGGGTAGAGAAGTGTAGAGAAAGCAAGAAGGGGAAAGAGATATCAGTCAGGGTTAGAGCAGGGACAAAGCCAGTGAGTTTTAAGATATTCTTTAAGATGCTTTTTAAAAAGATGAGTGGAAGCAAGAGATGAAAGCTCACTAGGAAGCTGGTTCCAGCTTTTTCCTACTGTGTTGGTGAAAAGTGAGTCTCCAGCTTTGTTGTTGGATTTAATAGTGGAAACTAGAATCTTGTTAGCTGAGCGTAGTGTTGCAAGATTTTTGTAGGGGGTAATCAGATTAGTAAGGATTGGGGTATTATTAGGGTAATAAAGGATCTTTTGGGTGATAAGTTGACACAGTAGTAGGTTCTGCAGTTCTAACCATCCCAGTTGTTTGAGGTTGTGGCAGTGGTGAGTTCTAAAGGGGGTGCCAGTGGCAAATCTGGTTATGTTATTGTAACTGGTGGAATGTTTGGTAAGGTTGTTTCTAGATAGATTGGTATATATTGCAGAAGCATAGAGCAGGGTAGAGATCAGGTGTTTCTGGGCAATAGTGATTCTGGCAGAAGGGGTGAGGAAGGGTTTGATTCTGTAAAGGGTGTCTAGTTTTTTGTTGACAGACTTTATTGTAGAATTAATATAGTCATCATAGCTAAGGTTGTTATCAATTGTTACTCCTAGTAGATGGGTTTTAGTGTCAGCGGATATGTTAGTTCCATTGTTAGAGGTTACTCTGAAGTGTAGTTGAGGTGACTTATGAGCAGGAGCAAAGAGTAATAATTTTCACTCTTTTAGCCTGTTCATTGATGACCTCATACTCAGCTTTATATATTGCATTGTACTTTGCATGCATGAACTTACCATAATGTAAAGGGTTTGCATAAACTGAGAAGCTGCACCCTAGTTGCATGTATAAAGTGTTAGTTACAGTGGCTTTCTTAAGTAATGGGCTATGAACAAATCGGTAGGATTCTCCTTTCAAGGCAACACTTAAATCAACTTGATGACAAAATATTATTAAAGACATTTGGCTTATTCCAAAAACTGATGGTGCAATCAGACATCTTTTATCTAACTTCCATATGTTTTCATTTGACATGGCTTGAAATTTGGGCAATGTTGTCACACCTCGGGTTGTTCAAAACCTTTGACATCTACTTATAAATGTACTTTTCCATGCAAGGCTTAGTTTGTTCTTTACATCAGAAAATGAAAGAATAAATTAATCCTAAAGTATTTAAATATAGATCCATATCAGATCCACGACAGAACACTTACCCGATGACCAAATCACCGAGACCACATCGCCGACACAACACATCACCGACAAAGTATAACTACTGTGGAACAGAATGTATTCCCGTTTCTGCAATAAAATAAAAAAAACAAAACAAAAAGAAACATGTATATAGCAGGGGGCAAGCCCCCCTGCACCCCCCACACCCCTCCTACTTAAATATACCAACTCCGAGATTGCACCACATTGCGGAAACAGGAATACATCCAGTTACGCAGTACTTATACTTACCATTGTCAGAGATCTGCTTTGTCAGTGATTTGGTCTCGGTGATCTGGTCGTCGGGTAAGTGTTCTTTCGCAGAACTGATAGGTTCCTATATATATATATATATATATATATATATATATATATATATATATATATGAAGTGATTAAAAGTATGAAAAACTGAAATGTATTTTGTACAGGGGACAAGCCTCCCTGCACACCCCACACCCCCTGATAATTATATTTTTGCTCTTACCTCGCTGCAGTGTGATCCCATAGAAAAGGCTGCTGGCAAAAACTCCATTTAAAAAAATGTTCACTTATATGAGTGTTCGCTTTTTTACAACAGAAAAAGCATTCACTCATATGAGTGTTCACTTACAAACACACACACATACTCACATATAGATATGGGTCTACTGAATTTAATAGGATGTCCTAGACATCGAAGTTCAAAATGTCAACCACACAAATGTTGACAATTCAAATGTCTGATTGTCTTTCCTTATTCATATTCTGTATAAAAATTTGTATCAGAGACTTACAATATGCTAGTCTAATTACAGTGCACAACTGAAGGTATACTTGTCTGTCAATTACAACTTTCTTTAAGAAATTTTATAGTATGATAGTGGAGGCTTTTACTACTTATACTATATACTTATATTATTCTCAGGACTCTCATCATTGGGGACTCCATTGTAAGACATACTGATGCCCCTCTAACCAGGCTGAACAAGGAAAAGAAAACTATTAGTTGCTTATCTGGAGCCAGAATCCGCCAGATAACACATGCACTAAAGTCATTACACCACAGGTACCAGTATGATTCCATCATAGTTCATATAGCTGTAAATGACCTTAGATGTACCTCCCTGGGCTATATGAAGAGAGACATTATGGGTTCAGACTATGTGTTTCAGGATGGTATGAGGCTAGCATTGAGCAACATATTACCGTCACCAAGGATAATGCCACAACATGAGCAAAACTTTATTGATTTCAACAACTATTTGTCTTTTTGGTATCATTCTAAGGGGATCCAGTATTTTATCAGCTTGAGAGGACATGGATAACAGGCCACATTGTTTTGCCAAGGATGGTGTAGACCTCTCTCCTCTAGGTTTTTGAATACTGGCTAAAACTTTATTCACTTCATAGTGCCTTTTTAGGGAATGGTAACTTGACAAACCTACAGACATAGCAAAATCTACTCAACTGAACCTTTAAAGTGTTACTCCTCAATGTTAGGAGCCCAAACAAAGGCTACACTCCCTCCAAGCCCTCCTCACACTTGAGAATATAGATATCTGTGCAGTTACCGAGATGTGGTTTAAAGCAACAGAGAGTACCCCTGCAGTGCAAGGTTTCAGTCCATTCCACACATTTAGACCAGTAGCTGCACAGACAAGGGATAAAGGAGGAGGTATTTTAATATATATTAGTAACAAGAAAACATCTAGGGTGCTCAAATAGGCTCTCCACATGCAGATCACCATAGACAATACCCATACCATATCCTAGCTATAGGTCACCCTCCGTGTCCCAAGAAGCTCACAATGTGTACTTGGGCCTACTGGAGTCATTTACCTTCCAACCTAACACCCTACTCATGGAATACTTTAATTACCCCTCTATAGACTGGGAATCTTAATCTTACACAGGCTCAAATTTACAGATATTCCTGGACTTTGTAAATATAAACACCTTTGACCAAATAATGAATACACCCACTAGAGGCTCCCAACATACTGGACCCCTGCTTACAAGTATGGGAGAAAACTGCACCCCCCCCCCCATGTCTCATCCTCTCTGGTAAAGTCCAACCATAAATCTGTCTCCATTAAAATCAAAATCAACTCTGTAATTCCCATTAAAACCAGTAACAGTTAAGAACTATTCCAAGGCAAATTACCTTTTATTAAGTGATGGATTGTCAATATTCAATGCCCCTCCAAACTCTGAGAGCACGGCAGCCTATGCCAAATTTTTCTCAGAAGCTCTGTACAACCATGTCAATGCCTGCATAGAGGCTGCTGTATCTACCAGAAGTAAGCCCACAACAAACCCTAGAAACAAACCACCCTGGTGGCATCCCAAATTAAACAGGATATGCAACAAAAGGGAAAAAAATATGGCAAAAATCAGGAAGGGTAATTCCCATAAAAATAGAAACTCTCTCATCAAAGTAAATAGGGTACTAAGAGGGCTAATCAGGTCAAGCAAAGTCAACTTTGACATTAAAATGGCCTCCCAGGTGAAAGATAACCATAAAAACCTTCTACAACTATGTCAGGAACGTCAAGGGCAGCACACAGCTATGTGCTGAACTGGTGGTTAATGGTGCCACATTCACTGAGCCTGACAATATAGCAAACTTGTTAGCAAACAAACTCAGTTCCAATTTTATCTGCCCACCCCAACCATCCCCTCAAAGATACCCACAATCATAACTCTTCCAGCTGTAACTAGGAAACATGTACTAGCTGCACTCACCAAAGTCAAGAACACGGCCTCAGTAGGCCCCAATAACATTCCATGATGTCTCCCGAATAGTCTAAAATATGACTTATCAGGACCACTGGAGTCATTATTTAACTATAGTCTTAAAACAGACTTTGTGCCATGTGAATGGAGGACTGCAACAGTCATCCCCCTTCATAAGTGAGGACCTACAACAGATCCTGGAAACTACAGACCCATTAGTCTGAACAATCTTATTTGCAAAGTCATAGAAATAATTATCATGGAAATTATCAACAAGGAGATAGGAGACCTCCAGACACTGGATCCATCCCAGTTTGGCTTTGTCAAAGGAAAGTTTTGCTCACTGAATCTGGTGGACTTCTCTGTAAAAGGTCACTGAGGCAATGGATGAAGGGAAAATGATGCATACTACATACTTAGATCTGGCTAAAGCATTTGATACAATACCCCACTTGGACATTGTCAACAAACTTATGGAACTAGGTATAAACCCCCTTATAACATGCTGGATAGCTAGCTGGCTCACTGATAGGACCCAGGAGGTTAGAATCTGTGAGGCCAACTCCACAAAGAGTCCCCCAAGACTCTGTGCTGAGCCTACTCCTCTTTGACATTTATTTCTTGGATGTCAAACCCAGTGTCAAAGGCCTTTGGCTGTTCATATTTACAGATCATTTCAAACTGGCAACGGTCATTGAATTTCCCCAAGATGAGAACACCCTTCAGGAAGGTCTAATATAGACAAACGCTTGGTGCCAAGCCATTGCTTAAAACTCAATACCAAGAAATGCATTGTAGTACCTTTTGGGAAGTCTACCACCCCGGGTAACTATATCATCTATGAAACACCCTTAAAAGTTGATTCACTAGTCAGGAATATGGGAACTCATGTAGACAGTAACCTAGCCTTCGACCAGCATGTGGCCAAGTTAGTAAGAAACTCCTTTTATCCTGCTCAACTTATAAGCAAGGGCTTGGCATCTAGGTCCAGAGAAGTCATCATACCACTATACAAGGCCTTCAACAGACCCATTATAGAGTATAAGGCCCCCTTCAGTATGTACCTGACCAGACACATGCAGTGCTGGAATGTCCACAAAGGTTCCTTACAAAAAGAATACAGGGAGTAAACACAATGTCCTACTCTGATTCCCCCAGATCCCTGTCTGTTTACTCTGTATCATACAGACATCTGAGAGGTGATCTTTTCCTGCCATACAGGGTATCCCAGAGCCCTGTTTTGATTAACTTTTTGCACATCCGCAAAACAAACAACATCGGAAGTACTAGATTAAAACAACCTAAATTTTGCTTGCAACATAAATAGGACATGTTGGAAAGACAGATATGTATCTCAGAGAATTCCCATTCTCTGGAGCAGTCTTTCAAGCCATGTAAAGCACAGTTCTTAATTATCTTTTTTTAAGTGGAACTTCGACCAGTGGATGGGTAATTGGAAATTCCCCTCCTATTCTGTCTCCTATGACTCTGATGGACAGAGGCAGTCAGTAAATCACTACCTATATAACTCAAATTTGTCGGTCACATTTGGGTTGCACAGCTAGGCTTATAAGGGCCCTAGTAGTTGTTAGCCTAGTATACACCTATGAACTTGCATTATGTGTTGTCTCAGAATTCCTACACCCTTTGTATGGCTGTTAATTTTCACTATGCTGTGTGCTATTTGTCGAGGATCCTCAACTTTCATCTTTAAGGAAAGATCACTATAACTGCAGTGTCAGTGGTGCAACATATAATAAACTCACCTTTGGTGCAGAAGGCTGTGGGTTTTATTCCCACACCAGGTAGATGGATTGCTGATAATGTGGTGCAGCATGGGGATGCCTAAGTGTGTCATCCTTCAGATGAGATGTTAAACCAAGGCCTCATCTGCCTGAGTTGGTGGTAGCTCAGGTAGATGTAAAAGATACCACACCACCAATCAAAAAGAAGAGGAAGTTCCCTGATGCCCTGGCTAAATTTCCCCTAGTAGTATAAATTCCAACCTCAGGTCTCCCCTGAAAAGAGGCTAGTTGCCTAGTGTGATTAAGCCATCCAACAAAAAGAAATAAAAAAAGAAATAAAATGAAATAAAACATTAAAGACACCGTCCACTCATCATCCTAGGAAAAGGATATATATTTTTATTACAATGCTTCATTAAACTATCACATTGTTGCATGCTGGTTATAATAATATTCTGTTGGTTTTAACATAAATCAATTATTTTATCAGACCAACAAGGGGCAAGGAAGCTCCCTGAATAGTGACCTATATTTTCATATCTTCTGTAAAAGCAATGGTCAGTGGAAATCTCCTGTGTGAACATTGGTAGTCTTCACAAGGATAGAGCGGCTGCTTGTGAAATTACTGACTGGGAAAAGCAAAGTAAAATGGAAGATAACCAAGATATTATGATCTACTCCTCCAGTGGCCTCTCCTTGATGGTCTACTGTTATGGCAAGTAAATGTAATGACAAATGGACTTTATATTTGTTAAAAAAAGAATAGGATGCCATATCAGTAACCCAATCCTCACTTTGCAGTAAATGGCTGGTGGCACAAATTATCACCCAGGACACCAGCACTTCTTACTGGAATACAGGACCTACATAGCAAACCAGGAATTAACCTTCTTATATTGAGGTCTTTGTTATCAGTTTACTAGGATCCCTACAATAAAATGTAAATGCTACTCTAGTCTGGCATGGCATGCAGTTTTAACAGATGGAAAAAAAACTATAAATCACTCTGTTTTGCATAAGGTGAACACTAATAAATCTAGAAAATCAGAAATATTATTGTTTATTTTGTTTGATATTAATGATCTCTCACCACTTACCTTGTTTTGGTACTGTAATAAGGTCTGTATTGTAATCCATTATAGAAAATATAAAATAACGTCTATCACGTATGCCCTATTATTAGCTGAGCTATATAGCTATGAAGGAATGTCACATTTAAACAATAACTCTGCATATAATACAAGTATACTTCTTGTGTACTTTGTTAGATGACACCAGGCTCCATAGTGCAGAAGGATAAAACCCTGATGATGACCCAGACAACCTGAGTTCAAGCAGTGGCTCAGACTGGAGAGGCCAGAGAGAGAGACGGTCCAGTGCTGGCTTGCCCATTCTGAGAGGATGCAAGTTTGCTCTAACAAACTGCTGATGGCAGTCCTCAACAGAGTGCATACTTGCGTATTTGTGTGTGTGTGTGTGTGTGTGTGTGTGTGTGTGTGTGTGTGTGTGTGTGTGTGTGTGTGAGTGTGTGTAAGCATGCATGTTTATGAGGAGGACACAAAAACACTCATAATGATGTGAGTGCCCATATCAGCCACCCAGGGGCAGGATTGGGTCCATTAGAAATACCTCATAACGGTGTGGGTGAGGGTAAAAACAACCTCCATGGATGTATCTGTGATATGATGGTCCACTCCTATAAGCTCTCAGCTCTGTGCTGGGCATTTCAAACCCAGGGTCACAGATGGGATAACATGGATGACAAAGTACTTAATGGTGGCAGGCATGCAGGGGAAAAAACATAGAAAAGAAAAAATCTTTGTTGGATTTATCTGGTCAGCTGAAATGTAAATAGTACTTTCCCCTGTATAACTAAAAAATGTAAAACTGACAGTTTTGGACATCTGGTCAGTTGTGTCATTTTAAATTTAAAAGTATAACATAAGTTCTTTGGCAGTCAAATTAACACTTCCAAGCAATATATTATTAGACAGAAAGGCCATAAGCACAAAAATGGTAAGTCATATTAGCTATAAATAAGCACAGTTTCTAGGTAACCAAGGGCAATTTTTGTTGAAAGTTGACTCATTTTCTGGCTGGCCCTCATTCAAACAGCAGTATGACTCTTTCATCCATAAATGGTAGCTGCCTGGCTGCAGAAAAGTTCCTGAAGTACTTTCCCCCACCCCACGTACTTATTCTTTGCATGGCAGTAGAATTAACTGGGGT
This sequence comes from Protopterus annectens, assembly GCF_019279795.1. Lineage (NCBI taxonomy): Eukaryota > Metazoa > Chordata > Ceratodontiformes > Protopteridae > Protopterus > Protopterus annectens. The sequence goes on from NC_056746.1 coordinate 380,956,355, forward strand.
TCAGTGTAATGACTACACTACACCACCTTCAGCAATACCCGATTTATTTCAAGAAAATTACAAATAATCAGGTTATTGTTATGATGAGTCACCTGTCAGCTTATGGCAGCGCTGGTATCATCAACCTGTAGCCTTGGAGTCGTTAACAATTCATGAGCTTCATCATTATCTTCTTGACACATCTTTAGTCTGTAATGCATTGCATCAGATCTCCACTTTCCTTTTGGAATTCTGCATTGTTATCCTGATCTCATAGCAATATCAGGCTTCTGTCTTATTTCTCTGCTCACTACATTTGATAATGTTTTGTAAAAACTGAATACCAACAAATGATAAAATAGCTAGAGAAATTTTGCTCACTAGCTCACTGTTAGCTATGACTTATGAAAGAATAATGCACAAAATGTCTTCTGTGTGGATTTCATACTTATTGTATCTGCTGTGGTCTCCTTACCTCACTGCATCTTATTGACTTGATGAAAGACTTTCGTGTGGAGGATCATAACTCAGTCATATGATTATCAGTATTAAGATATGGCCAGTTTATAGTATGCTGTTTTGCTCAAATTCCCTTAGTAAAAATCAATTTTAATCAAAACAGAAACAGTATGGTCTGCAATATCTAACAACACATCATTAAAATAAGTAACACAAGGTTTTCTATTTGTACCTTTACTTGTTTCCCTTATGAGAGAACACTCTTCCATCAATAATGATCTCTGGAAGAGCTCTCTGCTGTCTGTAGTGATCCCTAGAAGAGTTCTCTGCTGACCAGAATAATCCCCAGAAAAGTATTCTGCCATCAGTAATGATCCCTGAAAGAGCTCTCTGCCATCAGTAATGATCCCTGGAAGAGCTCCGTACCATCAGTAATGATCCCTAAAAGAGCTCTCTGCCATGAGTAATGATCCCAAGGAGAGTTCTCTGCTGTCCGTAATGAAACCTAGAAGAACTCTCAACCATCAGTAATGAACCCTAGAAGAGCTCTCTACCATCAGTAATGATCCCAGGAAGACCTCTCTGCCATCAGTAATGATGCCTGGAAGAGGTCTCTGCCATCAGTAATGATCCCTGGAAGAGCTCTCTGCCATCAGTAATGATCCCTGGAAGAGCTCTCTGCCATCAGCAATGATCCCTGGAAGAGCACCCTGCCATCAGTAATGATCCCTAGAAGAGCTCGCTGCTGTCCGTAATGATCCCTAGAAGAGCTCTCTACCATCAGTAATTATCTCTGGAAGAGCTCTCTACCATCAGTAATGATCCCTAGAAGAGCTTTCTGCTGTCAGTAATGATCCCTAGCAGAGCTCTCTGCTGCCTGTAATGATCCCTTGAAGAGCTCTCTGCCATCAGTAATGCTCCCTGGAAGACCACTCTGACATCAGTAATGATCTCTAGAAAAGCTCTCTGCTGTTCATAATGATCCCTTGAAGAGCTCTCCGCTGTCCTCAATGATCCCTGTAAGAGCTCTCTACCATCAGTAATTATCCCTAGAAGAGCTCTCTACCATCAGTAATGATCCCTCTAAGAGCTCTCTGCCATCAGTAATGATCCCTAGAAGTGCTCCCTGCTATCTGTAATGATCCCTAGAATAGCTCTCTGACATCAGTAATGATCCTTAGAAGAGCTCTGTGCTGTCCATAATGATCCCTAGACGAGCTCTCTGCTGTCCGTAATGATCACTGGAAGAGCTCTCTACCATCAGTAATGATCCCTAGAGGAGCTCTCTGCCATCAGTGATGATCTGCAGAAGAGCATTCTGCCAGCAGTAATGATCCCTAGAAAACTTCTCTGCTGTCCGTAATGATCACTAGAAGAGCTCTCTGACATCAGTAATGATCCCATGAAGACAATCTGCCACCAATAATGATCTATAGAAGAGATCTATGCCATCAGTTATGATCCCTAGAAGAGCTCTCTGTTGTCCGTAATGATCCCTAGAAGAGCTTTCTGTCATCAGTAATGATCCCTGGAAGAGCTCTCTGCCATGAGTAATGATCCCTAGTAGAGCTCTCTGCCATGAGTAATGATCCCTAGTAGAGCTGTCTGCTGTCCATAATGATTCCTAGAAGAGCTCTCTGCTGTCAGTAATGATCCCTACAAGAGCTCTCTGCCATCAGTAATGATGCCTGAAAGAGCTCTCTACCATCAGTAATGATCCTTAGAAGAGCTCTCTGCCATCAATAATGATCCATGGAAGAGCTCTCTGCCATCAATAATGATCCCTGGACGAGCTCTCTACCATCAGTAATGATCCCTAGAAGAGCTCTCTGCTGTCTGTAATGATCCCTAAAAGAGCCCTCTCCCATCAGTAATGATCCCTAGAAGAGCCTTCTGCTATCAGTAATGATCCCTAGAGGAGCTCTCTGCCATCAGTAATGATCCCTATAAGACCTCAATGCTGTCTGTAATGATTCCTATAAGACCTCAATGCTGTCCGTAATGATCCCTAGAAAAGCTCTTTGCCATCAGTAATGATTCCCAGAAGAGCTGTCTACCATCAGTAATGATCCCTAGAAGGGCTCTCTGCGGTCCGTAATGATCCCTCGGAGAGGACTTTCATCAGTAATGATCCTGGAAGAGCTCTCTGCCATCTGTGATGATCTGCAGAAGAGCTTTCTGCCATGAGTAATTATCCTTAGAAAACCTCTCTGCTGTCCGTAATGATCACTAGAAGAGCTCTCTGACATCTGTAATGATCCTTGAAGACAATCTGCCACCAATAATGATCTATGCAAGAGATCTATGCCATCAGTTATGATCCCTAGAAGAGCTCTCTGTTGTCCGTAATGATCCCTAGAAGAGCTCACTGCCATCAGTAATGATCCCTGGAAGAGCTCACTGCCATCAGTAATGATCTCTAGAAGAGCTCCCTGCTGTCCGTAATAATTCCTAGAAGAGCTCTCTGCTGTCAGTAATGATCCCTACAAGAGCTCTCTGCCATCACTAATGATCACTGGAAAAGCTGTCTACCATCAGTAATCATCCTTATCAGAGCTCTCTGCTATCAATAATGATCCCTGGAAGAGCTCTGTACCATGAGTAATGATCCCTAGAAGAGCTCTCTGCTGTCTGTAATGATCCCTAGAAGAGATGTCTGCTGTCCGCAATGATCCCCAGAAGATCTCTCTGCCATCAGTAATGATCCCTGGAAGATCTCTCTGCCATCAGTAATGATCGCTAGAAGAGCCCTTTGCCATCAATAATGATCCCTGGATAAGCTCTCTGCCATCAATAATGATCCCTGGAAGAGCCCTCTGCCATCAGTAATGATCCCTACAGGAGCTCTCTGCCATCAGTAATGATCCCTGGAAGAGCTCTCTACCATCATTAATGATTCCTAGAAGAGCTCTCTACCATCAATAATGATCCATGAAAGAACTCTCTGCTGTCCGTAATGATCCCTATAAGAGCTCTCTGCCATCAGTAATGATCAGTAGAAAAGTTCCCTGCTTTCTGTAATGATGCCTAGAAGAGCCATCTGACATTAGTAATGATCCCTGGAAGACCTCTCTGCCATCAGTAATGACCCCTGGAAGAGCTCTCTGCCATCAAAAATGATCCCCGGAAGAGCTCTCTGCCATCAGTAATGATCCCTAGAAGAGCTTTCTGTCATCAGTAATGACCCTAGAAGAGTTCTCTGCTGTCCGGAATGATCACTAGAAGAGCTGTCTGCCATCAATAATGATCCCTAGAAGAGCTCTCTGCCATCAGTAATGTTCCCTAAAAGAGCTCTCAGCCATCAATAATAATCCCTAGAAGAGCTCTATGCAATCAGTCATGATCGCTAGAAGAGCACTCTCCTGTCTGTAATGATGCTTAGAAGAGATCTCTATCATCAGTTATGATCCCTAGAAGAGCTTTCTACCATTAGTAATGATCCCCAGAGGTGCTCTCTGCCATCAGTAAAGATCCCCAGAAGAGCTCTCTGCTGTCTGTAATACTCCATGGAAAAGCTCTCTACCATCAGTAATTAACACTAGAAGAGATCTCTGCCACCAGTAATGATCCCAAGAAGAGCTCTCTGCCATCAGTAATGATCCCTAGAAGAGATTTCTGCTGTCAGTAATGATCCCTAGAAGAGCTCTCTCCCATCAGTAATAACATTTAGAAGAGCTTTCTACCATCAGTAATGATCCCTAAAAAAGCTCTCTTCCATCAGTAATGATCCCTAGAAGAGCTCTCTGCTGTCTGTAATATTCCCTAGAAAAAGCTCTCTGCCATCAGTAATGATCCCTAGAAGAGCTCTCTGCCATCAGTAATGATCCCTGAAAGAGCTCTCTGCTCTCCGTAATGATCCTAGAAGAGCTCTCTACCATCAGTAATGATGCCTAGAAGAGCTCTTTACCATCAGTAATGATACCTAGAAGAGCTCCTGCTGTCCATAATGATCCCTAGATGAACTCTCTGCCATCAATAATGATCCTTGGAAGAGCTCTTTGCCATCAATTATGATCCCTTGAAGAGCTCTCTACCATCAGTAATGATCCCTGGAAGAGCTCTCTGCTGTCTGTAATGATCCCTAGAAGAGCTCTCTGCCATCAGTAATAATCCCTGGAAGAGCTCTCTGCCATCAGTAATGATCTCTAGAAGAGCTCCCTGATGTCCGTAATAATTCCTAGAAGAGCTCTCTGCTGTCAGTAATGATCCCTACAAGAGCTCTCTGCCATCACTAATGATCACTGAAAAAACTCTCTACCATCAGTAATCATCCTTAGCAGAGCTCTCTGCCATCAATAATGACTCATGGAAGAGCTCTCTGCTATCAATAATGATCCCTGGAAGAGCTCTCTGCTGTCTGTAATGATCCCTAGAAGAGATGTCTGCTGTCCGCAATGATCCCCAGAAGATCTCTCTGCCATCAGTAATGATCCCTGGAAGATCTCTCTGCCATCAGTAATGATCGCTAGAAGAGCCCTCTGCCATCAATAATGATCCCTGGAAGAGCACTCTGCCATCAGTAATGATCCCTACAAGAGCTCTCTGCCATCAGTAATGATCCCTGGAAGAGCTCTCTACCATCATTAATGATCCCTAGAAGAGCTCTCTACCATCAATAATGATCCATGAAAGAACTCTCTGCTGTCCGTAATGATCCCTATAAAAGCTCTCTGCCATCAATAATGATCAGTAGAAAAGCTCCCTGCTTTCCGTAATGATGGCTAGAAGAGCCATCTGACATTAGTAATGACCCCTGGAAGACCTCTCTGCCATCAGTAATGACCCCTGGAAGAGCTGTCTGCCATCAAAAATGATCCCCGAAAGAGCTCTCTGCCATCATTAATGATCCCTAGAAGAGCTTTCTGTCATCAATAATGATCAGAAGAAAAGCTCCCTGCTTTCCGTAATGATGCCTAGAAGAGCCATCTGACATCAGTATTGATCCCTAGAAGACCTCTCTGCCATCAGCAATGACCCCTGGAAGAGCTCTCTGCCATCAAAAATGATCCCCGGAAGAGCTCTTCTGCCATCAAAAATGATCCCAAGAAGAGCTCTCTGCTGTCTGTAATGTTCCCTAGAAGAGCTCTCTGCCATCAATAATGATCTCTGGAAGTGAACTCTGCCATCAATAATAATCCATAAAAGAGCACTCTACCACCAGTATTGATCCCCAGAGGAGCTCTCTACCATCAGTAATGAAAACTAGATGAGATCTCTACCACCAGTAATGATCCCAAGAACAGCTCTCTACCATCAGTAATGAAAACTAGAAGTGATCTCTGCCATCAATAATGATCCCTGGAAGAGCACTCTGCCATCAGTAATGATCCCTTGAAGAGCTCTCTGCTGTCTGTAATGATCCCTAGAAGAGCTCTCTGCCATCAGTAATGATCCCTTGAAGACAATCTTCCACCAATAATGATCCCTAGAAGAGTTCTACACCATCAGTAATGATCCCTAGAAGAGCTCTCTGTTGGCCGTAATGATCCCTAGAAGAGCTCTCTGCCATCAGCAATGATCCCTGAAAGAGCTCTCTGCCAACAGTAATGATCCCCTGAAGAGCTCTATGCTGTCCGTAATGATTCCTAGAAGAGCTCTCTGCTGTCAGTAATGATCCCTAGAAGAGCTCTATGCCATCAGTTATGATCCCTAGAAGAGCTGTCTGCCATCAGTAATGATCACTGGAAGAGCTCTCTACCATCAGTAATGATCCCTAGTGGAGCTCTCTACCATCAATAATGATCCCTGAAAGAGCTCTCTGCTGTTCGTAATGATCCCTAGAAGAGCTCTCTGCCATCAATAATGATCAGTAGAAAAGCTCCCTTTCTGTAATGATGCCTAGAAGAGCCATCTGACATCAGTATTGATGCCTAGAAGACCTCTCTGCCATCAGTGATGACCCCTGGAAGAGCTCTCTGCCATCAAAAATGATCCCCGGAAGAGCTCTTCTGCCATCAAAAATGATCCCAAGAAGAGCTCTCTGCTGTCTGTAATGTTTCCTAGAAGAGCTCTCTGCCATCAATAATGATCCCTGGAAGAGCTCTCTACCATCAGTAATGGTAACAAGAAGAGCTCTCTGCCATCAATAATGATCCCTGGAAGTGAACTCTGCCATCAATAATAATCCATAAAAGAGCACTCTACCATCAGTAATGATCCCCAGAGGAGCTCTCTACCATCAGTAATGAAAACTAGATGAGATTTCTGCCACCAGTAATGATCACAAGAAGAGCTCTCTGCCATCAGTAATGATCCCTAGAAAAGCTCTCTTTCATCAGTAATGATCCCTAGAAGAGCTCTCTGCCATCAGTAATGATCACTAGAAAAGCTCTCTGTTGTTCATAATGATCCCTTGAAGAGCTCTCCACTGTCCTCAATTATCCCTGGAAGAGCTCTCTACCATCAGTAATGATCCCTAGAAGAGCTCCCTTCCATCAATAATGATTCCCAGAGGAGCTCTCTACCATCAGTAATGAAAATTAGATGAGACCTCTCCTACCAGTAATGATCCCAAGAAGAGCTCTCTGCCATCAGTAATGATCCCTAGAAGAGCTCTCTTCCATCAGTAATGATCCCTAGAAGAGCTCTCTGCCATCAGTAATGATCTCTAGAAAAGCTCTCTGCTGTTCATAATGATCCCTTGAAGAGCTCTCCGCTGTCCTCAATGATCCCTGGAGAAGCTCTCTACCATCAGCAATTATCCCTAGAAGAGCTCTCTACCATCAGTAATGATCCCTAGAAGTGCTCCCTGCTATCTGTAATGATCCTTAGAATAGCTCTCTGCCATCAGTAATGATCCTTAGAAGAGCTGTGTGCTGTCCATAATGATCCCTAGACGAGCTCTCTGCTGTCCGTAATGATCACTGGAAGAACTCTCTGCCATCAGTAATGATCCCTAGAAAAACTCTCTGCCATCCGTAATGATTCCTAGAAGTGCTCCCTGTGTCGGTAATGATCCCTGGAAGAGCTCTCTGCCATCAGTAATGATCCCTGGAAGAGCTCTCTGCCATCAGTAATGATCCCTAGAAGAGCTATCTGCCATCAGTAATGATCCCTGAAAGAACACTCTGCTGTCCGTAATGATCCCTAGAAGAGCTCTCTACCATCAGTGAAGATCCCTAGAAGAACTCTCTGCCATCAGTAATGATCCATACAAGAGCTCTCTGTTGTCCGTAATGATCCCAAGAAGAGCTATCTCCTATCAGTAATGATCTTTAGAAGAGCTGTATGCTATCAGTAATTCCTAGAAGAGCTCTCTGCTGTCTCTAATGATCTCTAGAAGAGCTCTCTGTTGTCTGTAATGATTCCTAGAAGAGCTCTCTGCGATCAGTAATGATCCCTGGAAGAGCTCTCTGCCATCAGTAATGATCCCTAGAAGAGCTCTTTGCTGTCCGTAATGATCCGTAGAAGAGCTCTCTGCCATCAGTAATGATCCCTTGAAGACAATCTTCCACCAATCATGATCCCTAGAAGAGTTCTACGCCATCAGTAATGATCCCTAGAAGAGCTCTCTGTTGTCCGTAATGATCCCTAGAAGAGCACTTTGTCATCAGTAATGATCCCTGGAAGAGCTCTCTGCCAACAGTAATGATCCCTAGAAGTGCTCTCTGCTGTCTGTAATGATCCCTAGAAGAGCTCTCTGCTGTCAGTAATGATCCCTTGAAGAGCACTCTGCCATCAGTAATGATCCCTAGAAGAGCTCTCTGCTGTCTGTAATGATCCATAGAAGAGCCCTCTGTCATCAGTAATGATCCCTGGATGAGGTCTCTGATGTCAGTAATGATCCCTGGAATAGCTCTCTGCCATCAGTAATGATCTCTGGAAGACAATCTGCCAACCATAATGATTCCTAGAAAAGTTCTTTTCCATGAATATAGATCTCTGAATGAACTTTCTCCCATCAGTAATGAGCCCCTAGAAGAGCTCTCTACCATCAATAATGATCCCAGGAAGAGTTCTCTACTTTCAGTAATGATCCCTAGGGGCACTCTCTGCTGTCCACAATGATCTATGGAACAGCTCTCTGCCATCAATAATCATCCCTGGAAGAGCTCTCTGCCATCAGTAATGATCCCAAGAAGAGCTGTCTGCTGCCAGCAATGATCCCTAGAACATCTCTCTACCATCAGTAATGATCTATAGAAGAGCTCTCTGTCATCAGTATTGATACCTAGAAGAGCTCTGTGCTGTGCGTAATGATCCCTACAAGAGCTCTCTGCCATCAGTAATGATACCTAAAAGAGCTCTCTGCTGTCAATAATAATCCCTAGATGAGCGCTCTGCCATCAGTAATGATCCCTGGAAGAGCACTCTGCCATCAGTAATGATCCCTGGAAGAGCTCTCTGCCATCATTAATGATCATTAGATGAGCTCTCTGCCATCAATAATGATCCCTGGAAGAGCACTCTGCCATCAATAAAGATCCGTAGAAGAGCACTCTACCATCAGTAATGATCCCCAGAAGAGCTCTCTACCATCAGTAATGAAAACTAGAAGAGATCTCTGCCATCAATAATGATCCCTGGAAGAGCACTCTGCCATCATTAATGATCCCTACAAGAGCTCTCTGCTGTCAGTTATGATCCCTAGAAGAGCTCTCTGCCATCAGTAATGATCCCTTGAAGACAATATTCCACCAATAATGATCACTAGAAGAGTTCTACACCATCAGTAATGATCCCTAGAAGAGCTTTCTGTTGGCCGTAATGATCCCTAGAAGAGCTCTCTGCCATCAGTAATGATCCCTGGAAGAGCTCTCTGCCATCAGTAATGATCCCTGGAAGAGCTCTCTGCCAACAGTAATGATCCCCTGAAAAGCTCTATGCTGTCCGTAATGATCCCTAGAAGAGCTCCCTGCTGTCAGTAATGATCCATAGAAGAGCTCTATGCCATCAGTAATGATCCCTAGAAGAGCTGTCTGCCATCAGTAATGATTCCTGGAGGAGCTCTCTGCCATCAGTAATGATCCCTAGAAGAGCTCTCTGCCATCAAGAATGATCCCTGGAAGAGCTGTCTGCCATCAATAATGATCCCTGGAAGAGTTCTCTGCCATGAATAATGATCCCTACAAGAGCTCATTGCCATTGGTAATGATCCCTACAAGAGCTCTCTGCCATCAGTAATTATCCCTGGAAGAGCTCCCTACCATCAGTAATGATCCCTAGAAGAGCTCTCTGTCATCAATAATGATCCCTGGAAGAGCTCCCTACCATCAGTAATGATACCTAGAAGAGCTATCTGCCATCAATAATGATCCCTGGAAGAGCACTCTGCCATCAATAATGAACCATAGAAGAGCATTCTACCATCAGTAATGATCCACAGAGGAGCTCTCTACCATCAGTAATGAAAACTAGAAGTGATCTCTGCCATCAATAATGATCCCTGGAAAAGCACTCTGCCATCAGTAATGATCCCTAGAAGAGCTCTCTGCTGTCTGTAATGATCCCTAGAAGAGGTCTCTGCCATCAGTAATGATCCCTTGAAGACAATCGTCCACCAATAATAATCCCTAGAAGAGTTCTACACCATCAGTAATGATCCCTAGAAGAGCTCTCTGCCATCAGTAATGATCCCTGAAAGAGCTCTCTGCCAACAGTAATGATCCCCTGAAGAGCTCTGTGCTGTCCGTAATGATTCCTAGAAGAGCTCTCTGCTGTCAGTAATGATTCCTAGAAGAGCTCTATGCCATCAGTAATGATCCCTAGAAGACCTCTCTGCCATCAGTAATGACCCCTGGAAGAGCTCTCTGCCATCAAAAATGATCCCCGGAAGAGCTCTTCTGCCATCAAAAATGATCCCAAGAAGAGCTCTCTGCTGTCTGTAATGTTTCCTAGAAGACCAAAAAAGAGAAAGTCCCAGGAGAATAATCAGCTGAACACTTTATTCACGTAAAAAACAAATAAACGCTGTTAAAACCATGCCTCAAGACTTCATCAGATTTAACATGTGACTTGGTCTAGAATCATTTTATACACCATTAAATTAATGGAAGAACCAATCATATTTTCTCTCATTTAAAAAGGACATATGACTAGTGAAAAAGTCGTCAGAATCTATAAAGTTAAAATGAACATTTACCATCTTCAATAAATATAAAAAGATGTGCTTATAATAAATAACTTTATCTAAATATTTGTATTCCATGTTATGTAATTTTTTAATTGTGCTTAAAAACCGATCCTAAAATACCTTTTATAATTTTGTTAAAACATTTAAAATGTGTGTAATAAAATTCATTTAGTGTTCTGTAGACTTAAAGGGATTCTGCCATCTAGTGGCTGTATTCAAAATTACATTTATCAAGTTTTTGCAGCCTTTAACTTTAATAGTGGTTTAATAGAAATGTACTCGTTCAGTCCTGGGGCTTTGTTGGCTTTCAAATATACCTGCCACCACAATTCTTTATAGCCAACTGATTCCTCCCATGGACTACCCCTTAAGTCTTTTTTTATTTGATCAATCACAAAAAATTTATATCTGAAATTCTCACATACTAATGAATGCCTGTAAAGTGCATTAGTTTCTTTACTGCTTCTTATGTCGTACATATGTTCATATATCCTCTTTTTCAAGGATCTCTCAGTCTTTCCGACATAAAAAGAGGTGCATTCTGTACATATGACTAAATAAACTAAACCTTGGGACTCGCAGTTGAAGTACCCCTTACTTTTTATCCAAGTACGTCTGCTTTCAACAAAATTATAAAAGGTATTTTAGGATCGGTTTTTAAGCACAATTAAAAAATTACATAACATGTAATACAAATATTTAGATAAAGTTATTTATTATAAGCACATATTTTTATATTTATTGAAGATGGTAAATGTTCATTTCAACTTTATAGATTCTGACGACTTTTTCACTAGTCATATGTCCTTTTTAAATGAGAGAAAATATGATTGGTTCTTCCATTAATTTAATGGTGTATAAAATGATTCTAGACCAAGTCACATGTTAAATCTGATGAAGTCTTTGAGACGAAAACGCATGGTTTTAACAGCGTTTATTTGTTTTTTACGTGAATAAAGTGTTCAGCTGATTATTCTCCTGGGACTTTCTCTTTTTTGGTTTTGTTCAACTTGGAAGTTCCTGCCGTGGGTGTTTATTGGTTGAGTATACGGCATGGACAAGGAGAAGGACCATGTAGCTGGACATGAAGACTCTAGCCAAACTAGAAAACTTGTGGAGCAACTTACGGCCATAATTGATTTGCTGACACCGCTTTGTGTAACCATGACACAGCGTAACTACGACCCGGAAGAGGGAGCATCAGACTTTTATGAAGGCGAAGGCGAGCTGGGAAGGAGACAACAGGGTTTGAAATGCAAACGCTGCAGGCAAGGTGGCGATACGATTAAAGTAGCAGAAAAGGGACCGAATGGTCAAACTTTTGACCCAGCTAACACGCCGAGTATATTACAAGACGAGGATGAAGAAAATGAGAACTTTACGAGTGGTTCACAAAGCGGGGTACAGCATAAAGGTACTGTTAACATCTCTGATAAAAAGGAGATTTTTTTTGGCTTAACAGACAGCACGAATTTAATTGTAAGACTGTTAACCATAAACAGGTTATGAACAATGATACCTATAGTAAGAAATTGGATGACATATCAAGACTCATGTTCAAATATAAATCTATTACGATAGAAAATGGGTATCTTAGAGAATGTTTACATAGGAAAATCGTCCCTAAGGGGTTACGGACTTGGAAGTACCCCAACAACGTACAAATAGGGTCGATTTTCCATAAACAACTATTGGAAGTTTTTAATAACTGTGGCATGCAAATTGTAAAATGCATTATTGAGGAAAATGAAAGAAACTTGGAAACAATTCTTGAACAAATTAATACTTTAGACACACAAATTAAGGATGACCTGGTCTTTGAAATTAAGGAAGAACGACACAAGTACATTAATTTGAAAGAAAATATAGATAAAAAGTGTACAGATTTAGTGAAAAGAAAGACAGAAAAATTAAGGAGGGATATTTTAGAGTATGAAAATGAAACATGTTACCCTAACCCCTCAAAAAATTCTAAACCCCCTGGTAGGTTTGCTTATGGATACAACAAAGAGTGGATAGATAAAGAAAGGACAAAAGGGAAAAACAATAGATTTGATGTACATAACAATGATTATGACACTGAATTTCCCCCATTAATGAGGGAGTACACAGATTTTGACCCAAATGAGAGAAGGAAAGAACATTTTCACATGGGGGGGGGGCTAAGAGGAAGAGGGAGATACAGACAATTTTAATCCCCGAATCCGACTATATCAATGAAAATCAGGACATTAAGAAAGAAGGGAACATATGGACGTTTAATGGTTTTACTATTTATAATTTTAGTCACGCAGAATTAAATAAAGAACATTTTACCCTCATGGAAAAAGGTTTCAAATTCATTCCAAAAGTAAAAGGGAATAAGGTACAAACATTGTTGGACATGAAAATATTCCTTAGGAAAATGAATTTGGAACTGCTTTATCATAAAGAAGGGATAGGGTCAGACCCCAATAATATACAGTTAAATAAGGACCAAAGCACATTGAAAAATAAATCCACCTTCAACCCCCCCCATACAGGCACAGTTAAAAAACTTTGAAAATGTCATGGAAGAAGCTATTGTTAAGGCTGACAAAAGGGCTGGATACAGAGACAACCTGGACCCAAAAGAAAAAGAGTAATTAACAGAATTAAGGCTTGACAAAGGCATTAGGGTCATGAAGCCCGATAAGGGTGGGGGGGGTTGTAGTAATGGACGTAACAGAATATGACGGCAAAATGAACGAAATTTTGATGAATGAAACCAAATACAAAGTGGTATCTAGGAACGAGATTAACCTAGCTTACAAGAAGATAGACATAATCCTTGAAAATATGGTAACAGAAGCCTTAACAGACAGCAAGATGTTTTCGTTTTTGAAGAAAGATAAACCCAGGATTCCAATAATCTTTGGCATTCCAAAAATACATAAAGATAAGGTCAACCCCCCTCTTAGACCTATCGTATCAGCGGAATGCTCTAAAACTACACCACTAGCAAAATTCGTAGATACTAAAACCAAACATATATGGCTGAACAAGGAAACTATACTAAGAGATTCCTGGGACCTTTTGAGAAATATAAGCCCAGAGCTGTTTGACAAAGATTTAAAACTAGTAACTATCGATGTGGTGGACCTTTTTGGATCCATACCATACGACGAAGGGACTAGGATGTTTGAGGAAGAAGTATTTAAGGACCATACTTTAACACAAAATGATAAGATACTGTGCACAGGCTTAATGGACCTAATTTTAAGGAACAACTTTTTGACCCATAATGGGGAATTTTTTCAACAGGTCCAGGGGGTAGCGATGGGGGCAGCCTGTGCACCTACTTTTGCTAATTTGGTCCTGGCAAATTGGGAAGAGAAATACATCTTTCAAACAGAATACAACAAACACTGTAAGATGTACAGACGTTTTTTGGATGATATTATAATTTTCTGGAAAGGTAATTTGAATGAATTAGAGGAATTTATTAACTACTTAGGGGAAACTACCTCTTTTTTAAGGTTCACTCACAACATTTCCCAGGAAAACATTGCTTACTTGGATGTAGAGATTATGAAAAAAAGTGATTCCTTTGAAACCAGAGTATACAGGAAGGACACTTATGTCAACTCGTTCCTACACTACGAAAGTAGCCATCCAAGTCATTGTAAGAAAAACTTGGTCAAAGGACAGCTAGTGAGGGGTTCAAGGATGTCCAGTCAAGATTTTGAATTTATAAGAGAATGTGACAGACTGGAAAAAATGTTCCTAGAAAGAGGTTACCCAAAAATATTTATAGATGAATTAAGAAAGGAGGTAACACTGGGAAGAAAAGGAAGATTTAGACCAATAAAAGGGGAGAAGGAAATTACACAGAATATTGAAGGGCACCCCACAGTGAGCCAATTCAATTACCAACATGGTTTGGTATTAGAATACAATGCTTTAAACATTAAGGTTAAAGAGATATTTCAAAAAGAATGGGATAAATTTAAAGCATTGACTGATTTAAAAGGACTCCCTGACATGACACCCAGAGTGGTATACAAAAATTCTAGGAATATTAAAAGTATTTTAGAGACAGGTAACAGTAACAAGAAGGGTGATAGATCTAATTCACTGAAATTAGGCACATACAAATGTGGTAGGTGCAGGCAATGTGAATTTGTACTCAATGAAGAAAAAGTTTTTTCAGAAAGCAGACGTACTTGGATAAAAAGTAAGGGGTACTTCAACTGCGAGTCCCAAGGTTTAGTTTATTTAGTCATATGTACAGAATGCACCTCTTTTTATGTCGGAAAGACTGAGAGATCCTTGAAAAAGAGGATATATGAACATATGTACGACATAAGAAGCAGTAAAGAAATTAATGCACTTTACAGGCATTCATTAGTATGTGAGAATTTCAGATATAAATTTTTTGTGATTGATCAAATAAAAAAAGACTTAAGGGGTGGTCCATGGGAGGAATCGGTTGCCTATAAAGAATTGTGGTGGCAGGTATATTTGAAAGCCAACAAAGCCCCAGGACTGAACGAGTACATTTCTATTAAACCACTATTAAAGTTAAAGGCTGCAAAAACTTGATAAATGTAATTCTGAATACAGCCACTAGATGGCAGAATCCCTTTAAGTCTACAGAACACTAAATGAATTTTATTACACACATTTTAAATGTTTTAACAAAATTATAAAAGGTATTTTAGGATCGGTTTTTAAGCACAATTAAAAAATTACATAACATGGAATACAAATATTTAGATAAAGTTATTTATTATAAGCACATCTTTTTATATTTATTGAAGATGGTAAATGTTCATTTTAACTTTATAGATTCTGATGACTTTTTCACTAGTCATATGTCCTTTTTAAATGAGAGAAAATATGATTGGTTCTTCCATTAATTTAATGGTGTATAAAATGATTCTAGACCAAGTCACATGTTAAATCTGATGAAGTCTTTGAGACGAAAACGCATGGTTTTAACAGCGTTTATTTGTTTTTTACGTGAATAAAGTGTTCAGCTGATTATTCTCCTGGGACTTTCTCTTTTTTGGTTTTGTTCAACTTGGAAGTTCCTGCCGTGGGTGTTTAATGTTTCCTAGAAGAGCTATCTGCCATCAATAATGATCCCTGGAAGTGAACTCTGCCATCAATAATAATCCATAAAAGAGCACTCTACCATCAGTAATGATCCCCAGAGGAGCTCTCTACCATAAGTAATGAAAACTAGATGAGATCTCTGCCACCAGTAATGATCACAAGAAGAGCTCTCTGCCATCAGTAATGATCCCTAGAAGAGCTCTCTTCCATCAGTAATGATCCCTAGAAGAGCTCTCTGCCATCAGTAATGATCACTAGAAAAGCTCTCTGCTGTTCATAATGATCTCTTGAAGAGCTCTCTGCTGTCCTCAATTATCCCTGGAAGAGCTCTCTACCATCAGTAATGATCCCTAGAAGAGCTCTCTTCCATCAGTAATGATCCCCAGAGAAGATCTCTACCATCAGTAATGAAAATTAGAGGAGATCTCTGCCACCAGTAATGATCCCAAGAAGAGCTCTCTGCCATCAGTAATGATCCCTAGAAGAGCTCTCTTCCATCAGTAATGATCCCTAGAAGAGCTCTCTGCCATCAGTAATGATCTCTAGAAAAGCTCTCTGCTGTTCATAATGATCCCTGGATGAGCTCTCTACCATCAGTAATGATCCTTGGAAGAGCTCTCTACCATCAATAATGATCCATGGAAGAGCTGTCTGCCGTCAGTAATGATCCCTAGAAGAGCTCTCTACCATCAGTAATGATCCCTAGAAGAGCTCTATGCTATCAGTAATGATTCCTAGAATAGGCCTCTGCCATCAGTAAAATCCCTAAAAGTGCTCTCTGCCATTAGTAATTATCCCTAGGAGAGCTCTCTGGCATCAGTTATGATCCCCAGAAGAGCTCTCTACCATAAGTAATGATCCCTAGAAGAGCTCTCTGCCATTAGTAAAGATCCCCAGAAGAGCTCTCTACCATCAGTAATGATCCCTAGAAGAGCTCTCTGCTGTCCGTAATGATCCCTAGGAGAGCTCTCTGTCATCAGTAATGATCCTGGAAGAGCTCGCTGCCATCAGTGATGATTTGCAGAAGAGCTCTCTCTCATCAGTAATGATCCCTAGAAGAGCTCTCTACCATCAGTAATGATCCCTAGAAGAGCTCTCTGCTGTCCGTAATGATACCTAGAAGAGCTCTCTCTCAACAGTAATGACCCTAGAAGAGCTCTATGCTATCAGTAATGATTCCTAGAATAGGTCTCTGCCATCAGTAAAATCCTTAAAAGAGCTCTCTGCCATCAGTAATTATCCCTAGGAGAGCTCTCTGCTGTCCGTAATGATCCCTAGAAGAGTTCTCTGGCATCAGTAATGATCCCCAGAAGAGCTCTCTACCATAAGGAATGATCCCTAGAAGAGCTCTCTGTTGTCCGTAATGATTCTTAGAAGAGCTCTCTGCCATCAGCAATGATCCCTGGAAGAGCTCTCTGCCATCAGTAATGATCCCAAGAAGAGCTCTCTGCTGTCCTTAATGATTCCTAAAAGAGCTTTCTGCTGGCAGTAATGATTCCTAGAAGAGCTCTCTGCCATCAGTAATGATGCCTGGAAGAGATCTCTGCCATCAGTAATGATCCTTAGAAGAGCTCTCTACCATAAGTAATGATTCCTGGAAGAGCTCTCTGCCATCAGTAATGATGCCTGGAAGAGATCTCTGCCATCAGTAATGATCCTTAGAAGAGCTCTATGCTATCAGTAATGATTCCTAGAATAGGTCTCTGCCATCAGTAAAATCCTTAAAAGAGCTCTCTGCCATCAGTAATTATCCCTAGGAGAGCTCTCTGGCATCAGTAATGATCCCCAGAAGAGCTCTCTACCATAAGGAATGATCCCTAGAAGAGCTCTCTACCATAAGTAATGATCCCTAGGAGAGCTCTTGTCATCAGTAATGATCCTGGAAGAGCTCGCTGCCATCAGTGATGATCCCTGGAAGAGCTCTCTGCCATCAATAATGATCCCTAGAAGAGCTCTCTGCCATCAGTAATGATCCCTGGAAGAGCAATCTGCCATCAGTAATGATCCTAGAAGAGCTCTCTGCCCTCAGTAATGATGCCTGGAAGAGCCCTCAGCCATCAGTACTGATCCCTAGAAGAGGTCTCTGCCATCAATAATGATCCCTGGAAGAGTTCTCTGCCATCAATGATCCCTGGAAGAGCTCTCTGCTGTCCGTAATGATCCCTAGGAGAGCTCTCTGTCATCAGTAATGATCCCTGGAAGAGCTCTCTGCCAGTAATGATCCTAGAAGAGCTCTCTGCCATCAGTAAAGATCCTTGGAAGAGCTCTCTGCTGTCCATAATGATCCCTAGAAGAGCTCTCTGCCATCAGTAATGATCCCTGGAAGAGCTCTCTGCCATCAGTAATGATCCCTAGAAGAGCTCTCTGCTGTCCGTAATGATCCCTAGAAGAGCTCTCTCTCAACAGTAATGATCCCCAGAAGAGCTCTCTGCCATCAATAATGATCCCTGGAAGAGCTCTCTGCCATCAATAATGATCCCTTGAAGAGCTTTCTGCCATCAATAATGATCCCTAGAAGAGCTCTCTGCTGCCCATAATGATCCCTAGAAGAGTTGTCAGCCATCAGTAATGATTCCTGGAAGAGCTCTCTGCCATCAGTAATGATCCCTAGAAGAGCTCTCTGCTATCCGTAATGATCCCTGGAAGAGCTCTCTAACATCAATATTGATCCCTAGAAGAGCTCTCTACCATCAGTAATGATCCCTAGAAGAGCTCTCTGCCATTAGTAATGTTCCCTAGAAGTACTCTTTGCCATCAGTAATGATCCCTAGAAGAGCTCTCTGCCATCAGTAATGATCCCTTGAAGAGCACTCTGCCATCAGTAATAATCCTGGAAGAGCCCTCAGCCATCAGTACTGATCCCTAGAAGAGGTCTCTGCCATCAATAATGATCCCTGGAAGAGTTCTCTGCCATCAATGATCCTTGGAAGAGCTCTACCATCAGTAATGATCCCTAGAAGAGTTCTATGCCATCAGTAATGATCCCTAGAAGAGCTCTCAGTTGTCCATAATGATCCATAGAAGAGCTCTCTGCCATCAGTAATGATTCCTGAAGAGCTTTCTGCCATCAGTAATGATCCCTAGAAGAGCTCTCTGCCATCAGTAATGATCCTTGGAAGAGCTCTCTACCATCAGTAATGATCCTTAGAAAAGCTCCCTGCCATGAATAATGATCCCTGGAAGAGCTCTCTGCCATCAATAATCATCCCTGGAAGAGCTCTCTGCCATCAGTAATGATCCCTGGAAGAGCTCTCTGCCATCAATAATGATCCCTTGAAGAGCTTTCTGCCATCAATAATGATCCCTAGAAGAGCTCTCTACCATTAATAATGATCCCTACAAGAGCTTTCTGCCATCAGTAATGATCCCTACAAGAGCTTTCTGCCATCAGTAATGATCCCTACAAGAGCTCTCTGCCATCAGTAATGATCCCTGGAAGAGCTCTCTAACATCAGTATTGATCCCTAGAAGAGCTCTCTGCCATCAATAATGATCCCTAGAAGAGCTCTCTGTTGTCCATAATGATCCCTAGAAGAGCCTTCTGTCATCGGTAATGATCCCCGGAAGAGCTCTCTGCCATCAGTAATAAACCCTGGAAAAGCTTTCTAACATCAGTAATGATACCTGGAAGAGTTCTCTGCCATCAGTAATGATCTCTGGAAGACCTCTCTGCAGTCCGTAATGATCCTAAGAAGAGCCCTCTGCCATCAGTAATGATCCCTAGAAGAGCTCTATGCCATCAATGCTGATCCTTAGAAGAGCTTTCTGCTGTCCGTAATGATCCCTAGAATAGCACTCTGCCATCAGTATTGATCACTAAAAGAGCTTTCTGATGTCTGTAATGATCCCTGGAAAAGCTCTCTGCCATCAGTAATGATCACTGGAAGACAATCTGCCACTAATAATGATTCCTAGAAAAGTTCTTCTCCATGAATATTGATTTCTGAATGAACTTTCTCCCATCAGTAATGATCCCTAGAAGAGCTCTCTACCATCAGTAATGATCCCTAGAAGAACCCTCTGCCATCAATAATGATCCCTGGAAGAGCTCTCTACCATCAGTAATAATCCCTGGAAGAGCTCTCTGCTGTCCATAATGATCCCTGGAAGAGCTCTCTGCCATCAATAATGATCCCTGGAAGAGCTCTCTGCCATCAATAATGATCCCTGGAAGAGCTCTCTGCCATCAATAATCATCCTTGAAAGAGCTCTCTGCTGTCCATAATGATCCCTAGAAGAGCTTTCTGCCATCAGTAATGATCCCTAGAAGAGCTCTCTGCTGTCCGTAATGATCCCTAGAAGAGCTCTCTGCCATCAGTAATGATCCCTGGAAGAGCTCTCTGCCATCAGTAATGATCCCTGGAAGAGCTCTCTGCCATCAGTAATGATCCTTAGAAGAGCTCCCTGCCATGAATATTGATCCCTGGAAGAGCTTTCTGCCATCAATAATTATCCCTGGAAGAGCTCTCTGCCATCAGTAATGATCTCTAGAAGAGCTTTCTGCTGTCTGTAATGATCCCTAGAAGAGCTCTCTGCCATCAGTAATGATCCCTGGAAGAGCTCTCTGCCATCAGTAATGATCCCTAGAAGAGCTCTCTGCCATCAATAATGATCCCTGGAAGAGCTCTCTGCCATCAGTAATGATCCCTGGAAGAGCTTTCTGCCATCAATAATTATCCCTAGAAGAGCTCTCTGCCATCAGTAATGATCATTAGATGAGCTCTCTGCTGTCTCTAATGATCTCTAGAAGAACTGTCTGCTGTCTGTAATGATCCCTAGAAGAGCTCTAAAAAATCAGTAATGATCCTTAGACGAGCTCTCTGCCATGAATAATGATCCCTGGAAGAGCTCTCTGCTGTCAGTAATGATCCCTAGAAGAGCTTTCTGCCATCAATAATGATCCCTAGAAGAGCTCTCTGCCATCAGTAATGATCCCTGGAAGAGCTCTCTGCCATCAGTAATGATCCCTGGAAGAGCTCTCTACCATCAGTAATGATCTCTAGAAGAGCTGTCTGTAATGATCCCTAGAAGAGCTGTCTGCCATCAGTAATGATCCCTGGAAGAGCTCTCTGCCATCAGTAATGATCCCTAGAAGAGCTCTCTACCATCAATAATGATCCCTACAAGAGCTCTCTACCATCAGTAATGATCCTTAGACGAGCTCTCTGCCATGAATAATGATCCCTAGAAGAGCTCTCTGCCATCAGTAATGATCCCTAGAAGAGCTCTCTGCTGTCCGTAATGATCCCTAGAAGAGCTCTCTACCATAAGTAATGATCCCTAGGAGAGCTCTTGTCATCAGTAATGATCCTGGAAGAGCTCGCTGCCATCAGTGATGATCCCTAGAAGAGCTCTCTGTCATCAGTAATGATCCCTAGAAGAGCTCTCTGCCATCAGTAATGATCCCTAGAAGAGCTCTCTGCCATCAGTAATGACCCCTGGAAAAGATTTCTAACATCAGTAATGATACCTGGAAGAGCTCTCTGCCATCAGTAATGATCTCTAGAAGAGCTCTCTGCAGTCCGTAATGATCCTAAGAAGAGCCCTCTGCCATCAGTAATGATCCCTAGAAGAGCTCTCTGCCATCAATACTGATCCTTAGAAGAGTTTTCTGCTGTCCGTAATGATCCCTAGAATAGCACTCTGCCATCAGTATTGATCCCTGAAAGAGCTTTCTGATGTCTGTAATGATCCCTGGAAAAGCTCTCTGCCATCAGTAATGATCACTGGAAGACAATCTGCCACTAATAATGATTCCTAGAAAAGTTCTTCTCCATGAATAATGATTTCTGAATGAACTTTCTCCCATCAGTAATGATCCCTAGAAGAGCTCTCTGCCATCAATAATGATCCCAGGAAGAGCTCTCTGCCATCAGTAGTGATCCCGGGAAGAGCTCTCTACCATTAGTAATAACCCCTAGGGGAGCTCACTGCTGTCCATAATGATCTATGGAAGAGCTCTCTGCCATCAATAATGATCCCTGGAAGAGCTCTCTGCCATCAATAATCATCCCTGGAAGAGCTCTCTGCCATCAGTAATGATCCCTAGAAGAGCTCTCTGCTGTGCAAAATGATCCCTAGAAGAGATCTCTGCCATCAGTAATGATACCTAGAAGAGCTCTCTGCTGTCCATAATGATCCCTAGATGAGCTCTCTGCCATCAGTAATGATCCCTGGAAGAGCACTCTATCATCAGTAATGATCCCTGGAAGAGCTCTCTGCCATCAGTAATGATCCCTGGAAGAGCTCTCTACCATCAGTAATGATCCTTAGAAGAGCTCTCTGCCATCAATAATGATCCCTGGAAGAGCTCTCTGCCATCAATAATGATCCCTAGAAGAGCTCTCTGCCATCTGTAATGATCCCTAGAAGAGCTCTCTGCTGTCCGTAATGATCCCTAGAAGAGCTTTCTGCCATCAGTAATGATCCCTGGAAGAGCTCTCTGCCATCAGTAATGATCCCTAGAAGAGCTCTCTTCCATCAATAATGATTCCTGGAAGAGCTCTCTGCCATCTCTGATCCCTGGAAGAGCTCTCTGCCATCAATAATGATCCCTAGAAGAGCTCTCTACCATCAATAATGATCCCTAGAAGAACTCTCTGCTAAAAGTAATGATCCTTACAAGAGCTCTTTGCCATCAGTAATGATCCCTGGAAGAGCTCTAAAAAATCAGTAATGATCCCTAGAAGAGCTCTCTGCCATCAATAATGATCCCTGGAAGAGCTTTCTACTGTCTGTAATGTTCCCTAGAAGTGCTCTTTCCCATCAGTAATGATCCCTAGAAGAGCTCTCTACCATCAGTAATGATCCCTAGAAGAACTCTCTGCCATCAATAATGATCCCTGGAAGAGCTCTCTGCCATCAATAATGATCCCTGTAAAAGCTCTCTACCATCAGTAATAATCCCTGGAAGAGCTCTCTGCTGTCCATAATGATTTATGGAAGAGCTCTCTGTCATCAATAATGATCCCTGGAAGAGCTCTCTGCCATCAGTAATGATCCCTTGAAGACAATCTTCCAATAATAATGATCCCTAGAAGAGCTCTCTGCCATCAGTAATGATCCCTTGAAGACAATCTTCCAATGATAATGATCCCTAGAAGAGTTCTACGCCATCAGTAATGATCCCTAGAAGAGCTCTCAGTTGTCTGTAATGATCCATAGAAGAGCTCTCTAACATCAGTAATGATCCCTAGAAGAGCTCTCTGACATCAGTAATGATCTCTGGAAGAGCTCTCTGCCATCAGTAATTACCCCTGTAAGAGCTCTCTACCATCAATAATGATCCCTACAAGAGCTCTCTACCATCAGTAATGATCCTTAGACGAGCTCCCTGCCATGAATAATGATCCCTGGAAGACCTCTCTGCTGTCAGTAATGATCCCTAGAAGAGCCCTCTGTCATCAGTAATGATCCCTGGAAGAGCTCTCTGCCATCAATAATGATCCCTAGAAGAGCTCTCTACCATCAATAATGATCCCTACAAGAGCTCTCTACCATCAGTAATGATCCTTAGACGAGCTCCCTGCCATGAGTAATGATCCCTAGAAGAGCCCTCTGTCATCAGTAATGATCCCTGGAAGAGCTCTCTGATGTCTGTAATGATCCCTGGAATAGCTCTCTGCCATCAGTAATGATCTCTGGAAGACAATCTGCCACCAATAATGATTCCTAGAAAAGTTCATTTCCATGAATAATGATTTCTGAATGAACTTTCTCCCATCAGTAATGATCCCTAGAAGAGCTCTCTGCCATCAATAATGATCCCAGGAAGAGCTCTCTGCCATCAGTAGTGATCCCGGGAAGAGCTCACTGCTGTCCATAATGATCTATGGAAGAGCTCTCTGCCATCAATAATGATCCCTGGAAGAGCTCTCTCTCATCAATAATCATCCCTGGAAGAGCTCTCTGCCATAAGTAATGATCCCTAGAAGAGCTCTCTGCTGTGCAATATGATCCCTAGAAGAGATATCTGCCATCAGTAATGATACCTAGAAGAGCTCTCTGCTGTCCATAATGATCCCTAGATGAGCTCTCTGCCATCAGTAATGATCCCTGGAAGAGCACTCTACTATCAGTAATGATCCCTGGAAGAGCTCTCTACCCTCAGTAATAATCCCTGGAAGAGCTCTCTACCATCAGTAATGATCCTTAAAAGAGCTCTCTGCCATCAATAATGATCCCTGGAAGAGCTCTCTGCCAACAATAATGATCTCTAGAAGAGCTCTCTGCCATCTGTAATGATCCCTAGAAGAGATCTCTGCTGTTGGTTATGATCCGTAGAAGAGCTTTCTGCCATCAGTAATGATCCCTGGAAGAGCTCTCTGCCATCAGTAATGATCCCTAGAAGAGCTCTCTTCCATCAATAATGATCCCTGGAAGAGCTCTCTGCCATCACTGATCCCTGGAAGAGCTCTCTGCCATCAATAATGATCCCTAGAAGAGCTCTCTACCATCAATAATGATCCCTAGTAAAGCTTGCTGCTATCAGTAATGATCCCTACGAGAGCTTTCTGCCATCAGTAATTATCCCTGGAAGAGCTCTCTAACATCAATATTGATCCCTAGAAGAGCTCTCTGCCATCAATAATGATCCGTGGAAGAGCTCTCTCCTGTCTGTAATGATCCCTAGAAGAGCTCTCTCCCATCAATAATGATCCCTAGAAGAGCTCTCTGCCATCAGTAATGATCCCTAGAAGAGCTCTCTGCAATCAATAATGATCCCTGGAAGAGCTCTCTGCCATCAATGTTGATCCCTGGAAGAGCTCTCTGCCATCAATAATGATCCCTAGGGGAGCTCGCTGCTGTCCATTATGATCCATGGAAGAGCTTTCTGCCATCAATAATAATCCCTGGAAGAGCTCTCTGCCATCAGTAATAATCCCTGGAAGAGCTCTTTGCCATCAGTAATGATCCCTAGAAGAGCTCTCTGCCATCAGTAATGATCCCTTGAAGACAATCTTCCACTAATAATGATCCCTAGAAGAGTTCTATGCCATCAGTAATGATCCCTAGAAGAGCTCTCAGTTGTCCATAATGATCCATAGAAGAGCTCTCTAACATCAGTAATGATCCCTAGAAGAGCTCTCTGACATCAGTAATGATCCCTGGAAGAGCTCTCTGCCATCAGTAATGATCCCTAGAAGAGCTCTCTACCATCAGTAATGATACCTGGAAGAGCTCTCTACCATCAGTAATTATCCTTAGAAGAGCTCTCTGCCATCAATAATGATCCCTGGAAAAGCTCTCTGTCATCAATAATGATCCCTGCAATTGCTCTCTACCATCAGCAATGATCCCTAGAAGAACTCTCTGTCATAGGTAATGATCCCTAGAAGAGCTTTCTGCAGTCCGTAATGATCATTAGAAGAGCCCTCTGCCATCAGTACTGATCCCTAGAAGAGCTCTCTGCCATCAATAATGATCCTTAGAAGTGTTTTCTGCTGTCTGTAATGATCCCTAGAAGATCTCTCTACCATCAGTAATGACCCCTGAAAGAGCTCTCTGCCATCAATAATGATCCTTAGAAGTGTTTTCTGCTGTCTGTAATGATCCCTAGAAGATCTCTCTGCCATCAGTAATGACCCCTGAAAGAGCTCTCTACCATCAGTAATGATACCTGGAAGAGCTCTCTACCATCAGCAATGATCATTAGAAGAGCTCTCTGCCATCAGTAATGATCCCTGGAAAAGCTCTCTGTCATCAATAATGATCCCTGCAATTGCTCTCTACCATCAGTAATGATCCTTAGAACAGCTGTCTGCCATTAGTAATGATCCCTAGAAGACCTCTCTGCAGTCCGTAATGATTGTTAGAAGAGCCCTCAGCCATCAGTACTGATCCCTAGAAGAGGTCTCTGCCATCAATAATGATCCCTGGAAGAGCAATCTGCCAACAATAATGATTCCTAGAAAAGTTCTTCTCCATGAATATTGATTTCTGAATGAACTTTCTCCCATCAGTAATGATACCTAGAAGAGCTCTCTACCATCAGTAATGATCCCTAGAAGAGCTCTCTGCCATCAATAATGATCCTTAGAAGATTTTTCTACTGTCTGTAGTGATCCCTAGAAGAACTCTCTACCATCAGTAATGATCCCTGGAAGAGCTCTCTGATGTCTGTAATGATCCCTGGAATAGCTCTCTGCTATCAGTAATGATCTCTGGAAGACAATCTGCCACCAATAATGATTCCTAGAAAAGTTCTTTTCCATGAATAATGATCTCTGAATGAACTTTCTCCCATCAGTAATGAGCCCTAGAAGAGCTCTCTACCATCAGTAATGATCCCTAGAAGAGCTTTCTGCCATCAATAATGATCCCAGAAAGAGCTCCCTGCCATCAATAATGATCCCTGGAGTAGCTCTCTACCATCAGTAATGATCCCTAGGGGAGCTCGCTGCTGTCCACAATGATCTATGGAATAGCTCTCTGCCATCAATAATGATCCCTGGAAGAGCTCTCTGCTATCAATAATCATCCCTGGAAGAGCTCTCTGCCATCAGTAATGATGCCTAGCAGAGCTTTCTGCCATCGCAATGATCCCTAGAAGAGCTCTCTACCATCAGTAATGATCCCTGGAAGAGCTCTCTGCCATCAGTAATTATCCCTAGGAGAGCTCTCTGCTGTCCGTAATGATCCCTAGAAGAGTTCTCTGGCATCAGTAATTATCCCTGGAAGAGCTCCCTACCATCAGTAATGATACCTAGAAGAGCTCTCTACCATCAGTAATGATCCCTAGAAGAGCTCTCTACCATCAGTAATGATCCCTAGAAGAGCTTTCTGCTGCCTGTAATCATCCCTAGAAGAGCTCTCTGCTGTCCATAATGATCCCTAGAAGAGCTCTCTGCCATCAATAATGATCCCTGGAAGAGCTCTCTGCCATCAGTAATGATGCCAGGAAGAGCTCTCTACCATCAGTAATGATCCCTGGAAGAGCTCTCTACCATGAGTAATGATCCCTAAAAGAGCTCTCTGCTGTCCATAATGATCCATAGAACAGCTCTCTGCCATCAGTAATGATCCCTAGAAGAACTCCCTGCTCTCTGTAATAATCCCTAGAAGAGCTCTCTACCATCAGTAATGATCCCTGGAAGAGCTCTTCCATGAGTAATGATTCCTAAAAGAGCTATCTGCTGTCCATAATGATTCCTAGAAGAGCACTCTGCCATCAGTAATGATCCCTGGAAAACTATCTACCATCAGTAATGATCCCTAGAAGAGCTCTCTTCCATCAGTAATGATCCCTGGAAGACAATCTGCGATCAATAATGATTCCTAGAAGAGTTCTATTCCATGAATAATGATCTCTGAATGAACTTTCTCACATCAGTAATGATTCCTAGAAGAGCTCTCTGCCATCAGTAATGATCCCTAGAAGAGCTCTCTGCCATCAATAATGATCCCTAAAAGAGCTCTCTGCCATCAATAATGATCCCTGGAGGAGCTCTCTACCATCAATAATGATCCCTGGAAGAGTTCTCGACTTTCAGTAATGATCCCTAGAAGAGCACTGTGCTGTCCATAATAATCTCTGGAGGAGCTCTCTGCCATCAGTAATGATCCCTGGAAGAGCTCTCTACCATCAGTAATGATTCCTGGAAGAGCTCTCTGCTGTCCGTAATGATCCCTGGAAAAGCTCTTTGCTGTCAGTGATGATCTCTGTAAGAGAATCTGCCACCAATAATGATTCCTAGAAGAGTTCTATTCCATGAATAATGTTCTCTGAATGAACTTTCTCCCATCAGTGATGATCCTTAGAAGAGTTCTCTGCCATCAATAATGATCTCTGGAAAAGCTCTCTGCCATCAGTAATGATCACTAGAAGAGCTCTCGGCTGTCCGTAATGATCCGTGGAAGAGCTCTCTGCCATCAGTAATGATCCCTAGAAGAGCTCTCTGCCATCAGTAATTATCCCTAGAAGAGCTCTCTGCCATCAATAATGATCCCAGGAAGAGCTCTCTACCATCAGTAATAATCCCTAGGGGAGCTCACTGCTGTCCATAATGATCTATGGAAGAGCTCTCTGCCATCAATAATCATCCCTGGAAGAGCTCTCTGCCATCAGTAATGATCCCTAGAAGAGCTCTCTGCCATCAGTAATGATACCTAGAAGAGCTCTCTGCTGTCCATAATGATCTCTAGATGAGCTCTCTGCCATCAGTAATGATCCCTGGAAGAGCTCTCTGCCATCAATAATGATCCCTAGAAGAGCTTTCTGCCATCTGTAATGATCCCTAGAAGAGCTCTCTGCCATCAGTAATGATCCCTGGAAGAGCTCTCTGCCATCAATATTGATCCCTAGAAGAGCTCTCTGCCATCAGTAATGATCCCTTGAAGACAATCTTCCAATAATAATGATCCCTAGAAGAGTTCTATGCCATCAATAATGATCCCTAGAAGAGCTTTCTGCCATCTGTAATGATCCATAGAAGAGCTCTCTGCCATCAGTAATGATCCCTGGAAGAGCTCTCTGCCATCAATAATGATCCCTAGAAGAGCTCTCTGCCATCTGTAATGATCCCTAGAAGAGCTCTCTGCTGTCCGTTATGATCCCTAGAAGAGCTTTCTGCCATCAGTAATGATCCCTGGAAGAGCTCTCTGCCATCAGTAATGATCCCTAGAAGAGCTCTCTTCCATCAATAATGATCCCTGGAAGAGCTCTCTGCCATCAATGATCCCTGGAAGAGCTCTCTGCCATCAATAATGATCCCTAGAAGAGCTCTCTACCATCAATAATGATCCCTAGAAGAGCTCTCTGCTAAAAGTAATGATCCCTACAAGAGCTCTCTGCCATCAGTAATGATCCCTGGAAGAGCTCTAAAAAATCAGTAATGATCCCTAGAAGAGCTCTCTGCCATCAATAATGATCCCTGGAAGAGCTTTCTACTGTCCGTAATGTTCCCTAGAAGTGCTCTTTGCCATCAGTAATGATCCCTAGAAGAGCTCTCTACCATCAGTAATGATCCCTAGAAGAACTCTCTGCCATCAATAATGATCCCTGGAAGAGCTCTCTGCCATCAATAATGATCCCTGTAAAAGCTCTCTACCATCAGTAATTATCCCTAGAGGAGGTCTCTGCTGTCCATAATTATTTATGGAAGAGCTCTCTGTCATCAATAATGATCCCTGGAAGAGCTCTCTGCCATCAGTAATGATCCCTTGAAGACAATCTTCCAATAATAATGATCCCTAGAAGAGCTCTCTGCCATCAGTAATGATCCCTTGAAGACAATCTTCCAATGATAATGATCCCTAGAAGAGTTCTACGCCATCAGTAATGATCCCTAGAAGAGCTCTCAGTTGTCTGTAATGATCCATAGAAGAGCTCTCTAACATCAGTAATGATCCCTAGAAGAGCTCTCTGACATCAGTAATGATCTCTGGAAGAGCTCTCTGCCATCAGTAATTACCCCTGTAAGAGCTCTCTACCATCAGTAATGATACCTGGAAGAGCTCTCTACCATCAGAAATTATCCTTAGAAGAGCTCTCTGCCATCAATAATGATCCCTGGAAAAGCTCTCTGTCATCAATAATGATACCTGGAAGAGCTCTCTGCCATCAGTAATGATCTCTGAAGAGCTCTCTGCCATTAACAATGATCCCTAGAAGAACTCTCTGTCATCGGTAATGATCACTAGAAGAGCTTTCTGCTATGAATAATGATCTCGAGAATAGCCCTCTACCATCAGTAATGATCCTTAGAACAGCTGTCTGCCATCAGTAATGATCCCTGGAAGAGCTCTCTGACATCAGTAATGATCCCTGGAAGAGCTCTCTGCCATCAGTAATTACCCCTGTAAGAGCACTCTACCATCAGTAATGATACCTGGAAGAGCTCTCTACCATCAGTAATTATCCTTAGAAGAGCTCTCTGCCATCAATAATGATCCCTGGAAAAGCTCTCTGTCATCAATAATGATCCCTGCAATTGCTCTCTACCATCAGCAATGATCCCTAGAAGAACTCTCTGTCATCGGTAATGATCCCTAGAAGAGCTTTCTGCAGTCCGTAATGATCATTAGAAGAGCCCACTGTCATCAGTAATGATCCCTGGATGAGCTCTCTGATGTCAGTAATGATCTCTGGAAGACAATCTGCCAACAATAATGATTCCTAGAAAAGTTCTTTTTCATGAATATAGATCTCTGAATGAACTTTCTCCCATCAGTAATGAGCCCTACAAGAGCTCTCTACCATCAGTAATGATCCCTAGAAGAGCTCTCTGCCATCAATAATGATCCTTAGAAGAGTTTTCTGCTGTCTGTAATGATCCCTAGAAGATCTCTCTGCCATCAGTAATGATCCCTGAAAGAGCTCTCTGCTGTCCGTAATGATCCCTGGAAAAGCTCTCTGCCATTAGTAATGATCTCTGGAAGACAATCTGCCACCGATAATGATTCATAGAAGAGTTTTTTCTATGAATAATGATCTCTAAATGAACTTTCTCCCATCAGTAATGATCCCTAGAAGAGCTCTCTACCATCAGTAATGATCCCTAGAAGAACTCTCTGCCATCAATAATGATCCCTGGAAGAGCTCTCTGCCATCAATAATGATCCCTGTAAAAGCTCTCTACCATCAGTAATTATCCCTAGAGGAGGTCTCTGCTGTCCATAATGATTTATGGAAGAGTTCTCTGTCATCAATAATGATCCCTGGAACAGCTCTCTGCCATCAATAATCATCCTTGGAAGAGCACTCTGCCATTAGTAATGATCCCTAGAAGAGCTTTCTGCTGCCCGTAATGATCCCTAGAAGAGCTCTCTACCATCAGTAATGATCCCTAGAAGAGCTTTCTGCTGCCCGTAATGATCCCTAGAAAAGCTCTCTGCCATCTGTAATCATCCCTGGAAGAGCACTCTGCCATTAGTAATGATCCCTAGAAGAGCTTTCTGCTGCCTGTAATGATCCCTAGAAGAGCTCTCTACCATCAGTAATGATCCCTAGAAGAGCTTTCTGCTGCCCGTAATGATCCCTAGAAGAGCTCTCTACCATCAGTAATGATCCCTAGAAGAGCTTTCTGCTGCCCGTAATGATCCCTAGAAGAGCTCTCTACCATCAGTAATGATCCCTAGAAGAGCTCTCTGCTGTCTGTAATGATCCCTAGAAGAGCTCTCTGCCATCAATAATGATCCCTGGAAGAGCTCTCTGCCATCAGTAATGATGCCTGGAAGAGCTCTCTACCATCAGTAATGATCCCTGGAAGAGCTCTCTACCATGAGTAATGATCCCTAAAAGAGCTCTCTGCTGTCCATAATGATCCATAGAAGAGCTCTCTGCCATCAGTAATGATCCCTAGAAGAACTCCCTGCTCTCTGTAATAATCCCTAGAAGAGCTCTCTACCATCAGTAATGATCCCTGGAAGAGCTCTCTTCCATGAGTAATGATTTCTAAAAGAGCTATCTGCTGTCCATAATGATTCCTAGAAGAGCACTCTGCCATCAGTAATGATCCCTGGAAAACTATCTACCATCAGTAATGATCCCTAGAAGAGCTCTCTTCCATCAGTAATGATCCCTGGAAGACAATCTGCGATCAATAATGATTCCTAGAAGAGTTCTATTCCATGAATAATGATCTCTGAATGAACTTTCTCCCATCAGTAATGATTCCTAGAAGAGCTCTCTGCCATCAATAATGATCCCTAGAGGAGCTCTCTGCCATCAATAATGATCCCTAAGCGAGCTCTCTGCCATGAATAATGATCCCTGGAGGAGCTCTCTACCATCAATAATGATCCCTGGAAGAGTTCTCTACTTTCAGTAATGATCCCTAGAAGAGCTCTGTGCTGTCCATAATAATCTCTGGAGGATCTCTCTGCCATCAGTAATGATCCCTGGAAGAGCTCTCTACCATCAGTAATGATTCCTGGAAGAGCTCTCTGCTGTCCATAGTGATCCCTGGAAAAGCTCTTTGCTATCAGTGATGATCTCTGTAAGAGAATCTGCCACCAATAATGATTCCTAGAAGAGTTCTATTCCATGAATAATGTTCTCTGAATGAACTTTCTCCCATCAGTAAAGATCCCCAGAAGAGTTCTCTGCCATCAATAATAATCTCTGGAAAAGCTCTCTGCCATCAGTAATGATCCCTGGAAGAGCTCTCGGCTGTCCGTAATGATCCGTGGAAGAGCTCTCTGCCATCAGTAGTGATCCCTAGAAGAGTTCTCTGCCATCAATAATGATCCCTGGAAAAGCTCTCTGCCATCAGTAATGATCAATGGAAATGCTCTCTGCCATCAGCAATGATCCCTGGAAGACTATTTTCCATCAGTAATGATCCCTAGAAGAGCTCTCTGCTGTCTGTAATGATCCCTAGAAGAGCACTCTACCACCAGTTATGATCACTAGATGAGCTCTCTGCCATCAGTAATGATCACTAGAAGAGCTCTCTACCATCAGTAAAGCTATCTGCCGTCAATAATGATCCTTAAAAGAACTCTCTGCCATCAATAATGAACCCTGGAAGAGCTCTCTACCATCAATAATGATCCCTGGAAGAGTTCTTTACTTTCAGTAATGATCCATAGAAGAGCTTTGTGCTGTTCGTAATAATCTTTGGAGGAGCTCTCTGCCATCAGTAATGACCCCTGGAAGAGCTCTCTACCATCAGTAATGATCCCTGGAAGAGCTCTCTGCTGTCCATAATGATCCCTGGAAAAGCTCTTTGCTATCAGTGATGATCTCTGTAAGAGAATCTGCCACCAATAATGATTCCTAGAAGAGTTCTATTCCATGAATAATGATCTCTGAATTAACTTTCTCCCATCAGTAATGATCCCTAGAAGAGTTCTCTGCCATCAATAATGATCTCTGGAAAAGCTCTCTGCCATCAGCAATGATCCCTGGAAGAGCTCTTGGCTGTCCGTAATGATCCGTGGAAGAGCTCTCTGCCATCAGTAATGATCCCTAGAAGAGTTCTCTGCCATCAATAATGATCCCTGGAAAAGCTCTCTGCCATCAGTAATGATCAATGGAAATGCTCTCTGTCATCAGTAATGATCCCTGGAAGACTATCTTCCATCAGTAATGATCCCTAGAAGAGCTCTCTGCTGTCTGTAATGATCCCTAGAAGAGCTCTCTACCACCAGTAATGATCCCTAAAAGAGCTCACTGCTGGCCGTAATGATCCCTAGAAGAGCGCTCTGCCATCAGTAATAATCCCTGGAAGAGCTCTTTACCATCAGTAATGATCCTTGGAAGAGCTCGCTGCCATCAATAATTATCTCTGGAAGAGCTCTCTACCATCAGTAATGATCCTTGGAAGAGCTCCCTGCTTTCCCTAATGATCACTGGAAGAGCTCTCTACTATCAGTAATGATCCCTTGAAGAGCTCTCTGCTGTCTGTAATGATCCCCAGAAGAGCTCTCTATCATCAGTAATGATCCCTAGAAGAGCTGTCTTCTGTCCATAATGATCCCTAGAAGAGCTCTCCGCCATCAGTAATGATCCCTACAAGAGCTCTCTGACATCAATAATGATCCCTGAAAGAGCTCTCTATCATCAGTATTGATCCCTTGAAGATCTCTCTACCTTCATTAATGATCCCTAGAAGAGCTCTCTGCTGTCCATAATGATCCCTTGAGGAGCTCTCTGCCATCAGTAATGATCCCTGGAAGTGCTCCCTGCCATCAGTAATGATCGCTAGAAGAGTTCTCTGCTGTCCATAATGATCCTTAAAAGAGCTCTCTACCATCGATAATGATCTCTGGAAGAGCTCTCTGCTGTTCATAATGATCCCTGGAAATGCTTTCTGCCATCAGTATTGATCTCTGGAAGAGAATCTGCCAGCAATAATGATTCCTAACAGAGTTCTATTCCATGAATAATGATCACTTAATGAACTTTCTCCCATCAGTAATGATCCCTAGAAGAGTTCTCTGGCATCAATAATGATCCCGGGAAAATCTCTCTGCCATCAGTAATGATCCCTGGAAAAGCTCTTTGCCATCAGTAATGATCCCTGGAAGACTATTGTCCATCTGTAATGATCCCTAGAAGAGCTCTCTACCATCAGTAATGATCCCTAGAAGAGATCTCTGCCATCAGTAATGATCTGTGATGCAGCTGCAAGACGTATATGTCCCACATCTAACTAGGCCATCATCAGTCTTTCAATTGAGGTAAATGAAGATGCTATTACATCCAAATACTTGGCTATTTATCTAGATTCCTTAC
Source organism: Protopterus annectens (assembly GCF_019279795.1). Classification (NCBI taxonomy): domain Eukaryota; kingdom Metazoa; phylum Chordata; order Ceratodontiformes; family Protopteridae; genus Protopterus; species Protopterus annectens. The sequence goes on from NC_056746.1 coordinate 380,990,125, forward strand.
TGCTAGTACAGACCCAACCATCTTAGTAAAACAACATTTTTCATGTCTGCTGCAAAGTGTCATACTGCTCACACCTGTAACCAGAATGTTTAATATACACAAATTACTAAATGTACTATGCCTTTCCTGTATTTGCTTGTGCTCATCAAATAAAAACAAGCATGATATAGTTGTGTGTAGGTTTGTTACTAGAAGATTAGTATGAACAGTATTGTGGCACTTTCAGAAGCTGTCTACATATAAAGGAAAGGGATGATTTTGATTTTCAGCTTGCTGTTTAAGTTACAGCATTCTGGATACATTTCATCATTTGCTCAGAAACCTACCTCCAAATCAGTATTCTTTAAGTATTCTCTAAGATCTCATTCAAAAGACAGAAGAGTTCTTCAAAAGCCAGCAAAAAAGTTGATGCTATATAATTACATCTGTATATTGCTTGATCAAGGACCGAGGATTTCTCACCCACCTCATTAGGACATCCTAATGCGAAAGAACACATCAGATCCCTTTTGACTGCTTTTCTAGAGGAGAGAGAGGCTCATGTAAAGCTTTCCACATCCACTGAGCTGATAACAGTTTGGTAATGAATACATATCCCTTATCTTCCTTGCAGTCTCTTTCATGGCTGCTACTGCAGTTGCCTGAATGGCTTAACTTTTGTTCTAGCTTGTCTTCTAATGTTTATCTTCCACTTTTTCTTATTCCTTCTTTCTATATCCTTGCTGCTCATTTCCTTGCCTTCTGAGACATACACACATATATATATATATATATATATATATATATATATATATATATATATATATATATATATATCTATATATATGGTTTCACTTCAGAAGCCTGAATGATCACAAACCTGAATTGCATAAGCCGGAAGACCAAAATCCTGAAATTTTATAAGCCTGAAAACTCAAAAGCCTGAATCCCGTAAGACTGAAAATATATAAAACACAAAAAACGACACACAAAAACACATACAAGACAAATGATATCAGTTTTCACCAAGTATGGGCAGGGGGGGCAAGCCCCCCCTGCAACCCCCATGTGGGGTCTGTGCCCCCCCACACCCTCTGCTAATTAAATATATCAACTCCAAGATTGCACTTTAGTGTAGTGAAGTGCAATCTTGTAGTTGATATATATATATATATATATATATATATATATATATATATATATATATATATATATATATGTATATATGTAGCCGGGGGTGTGCAGGGGTGCTTGCCCTCCTGCTTATATTTGGTGGAATATAATCTGTTTTGTGTTGTCTTCAGTCAATATATGTATCCTATCTGTTTTCAGTCTTTTGAGTTTTCAGGCTTATACAATTTCAGGCTTTTGGTCTTTCGGCTTATGCAATTCAGGCTTGTGATCATTCAAGCTCCTGAAGGGAATCTACATATATATATATATATATATATATATATATATATATATATATATATATATACCAGCAGTAAAACTAAAGTTTAATTTTTTATAGGGAACAAACTTTCCTGCACTGTTCAGTGTGAGGATCTGCACTGTATACATCACCACTACCTATATGTATATATACTGACTCAGAGATAGCCATACCTTGGAGAAAAGGGATCACTCCAAGACACAATGATCTTGAATTATACCCATTTTCATGCAATCAGTGTTGCTGTCCTGGAACTTGCACTTACAAATTTCAGAATTTAAAACGGTTACAAAAAAGCAATGAAAATGGCAACAAATCCAGTTTATGTTGAAACTCACTGCAATGCCATTAATGCATTTCTGCTGGGGTTTTTGCTTCCCCTATACCAACAACAGCATCTCCACTGCTACGTAAATCATTCTAACTCCACAATTGTTGTACCTCAAAGTAAATACTCCAAGATACTTCAAGCTTGAACTTTGCATATATTCTTTTTTGTGCTTATTACATCTCACAAAGATGAAATTGCATAACATGGACTTTAATTAGGATCTCCCACACGGACCCTGTATATCTGCCTTTCTTTAGGTAACACCTTTTTTATTGCTGCCATAACAAGCTCTCACCTCTTTAGCTTAACACTTTGTTCCCTTGAGGCACTATCTCTGCTATTGAAATGTGTTTGTTATAGTTTGTCTACCCGTTCTCCTTTCTATATCTTTTTTCCTGACATCCTGCATACATTTACATCCTTCCCCTATTTCTGCTGTCTGTAATCTCAGTGTTATTCATTCTCCTCAAGGTTTCATTCTTTCATTATTCTCCTGCCTTTATCTCTTTCATGATGGCCTCAACATTGATGTCAGTCAAACCGAGATTCCTTCACTCAATGTTTAACATGAGCTTCACTGTTAGTGTTGCCCCTGCCTAAGAACTTGCTACCATGCAAGTCACAACAGTCAGACAGAAATAACGACGTTGGAGCATTTTTAATGGCCAGTTTGCACTTTGCTAGCCAGCAAACAAATCTGGCATATTATCAGGCACTTATTCATCCCACTCAGTAATTGTGTATGTGTCATCCATTAATTCTTGGAGCATGTGTTTTGTGTATATATCTATTCTATTCTATTTCTCCATATTTTTCTCTTTATATCTTTTTCAGTCTCTGCCTATTTTTCTTTATATTAGAGCACCTGGAACTGTATATCCCTGAGAAGTGCCTGATGTGGGCTCAGTTAAATCAGCACTGTCCCAGTCAACAAACATGAAATAAATAAACATAAGTTTCATTTGCACAAGTTGGGGGTTGATATAACGGTTAAGGTGTTTGCCTCACAAATACAAGGTACAGGCTTTGATTCTTACTTGTTTGAGGGAAAATGGCTAGGCTTACAGTGGCACACAGGGAGAGCTAGCCTTGTAATTAGCTATGAAGCTACGAACCTATGAACATGCAAGTAAATTAATGTCTGTTGATTGATAAATAAAATGCCACAAAAAAGTATAAGAACATTCATCTGATAACAATCAATATGATTCAGGTAGAAAGTTTAGTGACTCTTCTCTCTGAAGCTACTTGAAGAAAACCTGAATTCAGGACAGTATAGATTTTTGATAGTGCCATTGGGAAATTCAGTAAAAGCATAATGCAGACTTGCATTGTGTTATGGGGACAACGTATACTGGCAAAGGGATCACAATGGAATGGTTGAAATCCACTTGCTACTTGGTAAACAAAAACAAGTTAAAACATTGTTACAGCATCATCAAAGTTCATGGGACATGAACATTTCTGGGAAGATAATTTTACTGCTAAACGTTATGTCAATTTCTGTGCATAGTTTTGGATTAATTATTCTTTTTCCACCAAAAAACTTCTCTGTGATCTTAGTTTGTATTGGACTGGTCCCTGTTGGTGTTTTCAACAGGCACTAGACAATCAATTCTGTTTAACAACGGCACCTTTGCCCTTTTCCAGACTATTATAACTAGTTGTATGCTCTCACTTTCTTAAAATCCATATAAAGTTATTCTAATCTATGAGTCAGCTTAGGTATAATATTAATATATATACATATATATATATATATATATATATATATATATATATATATATATATATATATATATATATATATATTATGACTATAAAGTTTGTTTCTGGTTTGCAGTACAGTCAACATGTAGACTGTTTGTGTATCACTTGTTTTTTTTTTGCAAGCTTCTTCAAGTACTGTTGGCAGATGCAGAAATATTTTTGAGCCTAGTAATTTATATGGCTTGACAGATCCACAATTCTTGACAGATGTTTCAGTACTTAAAATCTTTTCAGGGACCTCATCTGTCTTCTATTTTTGATATGCCTGATCTGCTCAGTATAAATCAATCTTGTTCAGTTTCTTTCTAATATTGGTGAGGAAACCAGGAACACATAAATGTCACATAGATGTCTCTGAACTCTTAGAGTTTGCAGTTTCTCTTAATCGCAGTAAATCAGTGACTGATAAACAAGAGATCCTACTATCATCATTTTTAAAATTTACAAGATACTGTCCCATATTTATTTTAACTCTGTATGTCAGCGGTTTGCTGGCAGTGTTTATGGTGTATTATCAGGCACTTATTCATCCTGCTCATTAATTGTGCATGTCTCATCTATTAATTTTGGGAGCATATTGTGCAAATGTTGATAACATCTTCCTAAATGCCAATATTAGTTTGGTTTATCAATCTCTTCACATTGTGCTTGTATTTGTTATGTTTTGTTTCTGTAGTTGATATAATTTTATAGACACAGTCAAGATTATATATTTAATTATTATTCTAACTCAGCATTTTCAGATAATTTTCTTTGTTAGATATTAATTGTATGCCTTTTTCCTTAAAACAAAGACCACATTTGTGTATGATTAGGACAGTAAGCAAAGAAAACATTGTATCATTCCCTCAGTTATTAAATAATTAGTAATAGTTAATAACTCATGCAGTCATTAAAAGAGATGCAGCTAATCGATTTTTATGACATGTTTTTCATCAATTTACTCCTTTGGGGCTGCAGTCATAAGGCAACTGAGCCACAAAAAAGTTTATTCCTAACTTTTAGATTTAATAGCTGTATTGATACAGGCTTTAATCAGTTGTAGTTTGACTAGTCAACTTACAACCAAATATGAGATGATGGAAAGGTTTCATTAAACAGTCACAGTTACAAATGGTGTACTTGAATGTAATAAGTAGCAAAGCTTACTAGTCATCTAAAAGCAAACACATCCTTTTAGATACCCCATAACTAAAATGGAAAAGAGGGAGTACTATAACCGGGATGGAACAGAGGAAGCCCCATAACTAGGATGGAACAGAGAGGCCCCTATAACTAGGATGGAACAGAGAGAGCCCCATAACTAGGATGGAACAGAGAGGCCCCTATAACTAGGATGGAACAGAGGGAGCCCCATAACTAGGATGGAACAGAGAGGCCCCCATAACTGCATTTATCAGAGGGAACCCCATAATTAGGATGGAACAGAGAAATCCCAATAATTTGGATGAAACAGAGGAAGTCCATAACTAGGATGGAACACAGGAAGCCCTATAACAAGGATGGAACAGATGGAGCCCCATAATTAGACTGCAACAGAGACGGCCCTATAACTAGGATGGAACAGAGGGAGCCCCATAACTAGGATGGAACAGAAGAAGCCCTATAACTGTATTTATCAGAGGGAACCCCATAATTAGGATGGAACAGAGAGATCCCTATAACTTGGATGGAACAGAGGGAGCCCATAAGTAAGACAGAACAGAGGTAGCCTCATAATTAGGATGAAAAAGAGAAAGCCCCATAACTGGATTTATCAGCAGAAGCCCGATAATTAGGATGGGACAGAGAGAGCCCCATAACTAGGATGGAACAGAAAATGCACCATAACTGGGTTTATCAGAGGTAATCCCATAATTAGGATGGAAGAGAGAGAGAGACCCATAATTTGGATGGAATAGATGGAACCTATCGATGACAACACAAAAACCTCAAAACAGAACTGAATATTCATAAAGGCCTGATAAGATTCTAATTAAAATCTTTATCGATACAACTTATTTTCATCTGTTATTAAAACATTACAGACAAAAGATCAATATTCTCTGAAGATTACAGCTGTAGAAAATGTGAGCCTGAGTGACTGCCACTATAAACTCGGAATATAGTTAGAATGGCTGTGTTAAGGACACAGAAAATAGAGGTAGCTGAATACATTGCTGTGTTGATTGCAGGACATGAGATCTACTGGGTCACCAAGGATTATTGGTAGCAGGGTAGTTGAAACCGAAACTTTAGGGGAAGAGTTTACTTTTTGGAGGTTTATGCACAACATTTGTGATGCCATGTTTTATTGATATGGTATAAATTTCTGTTGTTCTGTTTTCAAATCCAGCAAAAATATATAGACAATCATAATATACAGCCTGAATGAGTAATAAACAAATGTGTGTTTTTGTGTGTGTGAGAGTGTGTGTGTGTTTGTGTGCGTGCGTGCGCACACGTGCATGTGTGTGTGTGTGTGTGTGTGTGTGTGTGTGTGTGTGTGTGTGTGTGTGTGTGTGTGTATGGGTGTATGTATGTATATGTGTGTGTGTGTGTGTGTGTGTGTGTGTGTGTGTGTGTGTGTATATATATATATAATATATATATATTATATATATACATATATATATATTTATATATGTGTGTGTGTGTGTGTGTGTGTATGTGTGTATAGAGAGGGATGTATACTGTGACATTCACATATTATTATTATTAAGACAGACTTTGGATGCAGATTTTTGATTAATATTTTAGTTATTTACAAGGGCAAATGAAAGAAAATGTTTTTCACCTTTAAACTTGGGGAAAGGGTAAACCAAAACAACACATAGTTTTGTATTCACAATCAAGTCAGGTATAGTTTGCTAATCCTTTATTTCAGGCTTCTTCCAAGACATGGTGAAATACAACAATAAACCAACGATGTGTGTATGGTATAATGAAGCTTTACCCACAGTTGGTGTGGTTTAATCACAAGGGCAAAGCCCGACTGATTAATCAAAGCCAACCATGCGTAAATCTTCAATATACCACACAATGGAGTCAGTTATTGCTATTATACAATTACATTATTTAAGAAAAAAATGACTTACTTTCCTTAAATAATGTCTTTGTATAATGGCACCATGGTGTTCTTCCACGTTTTTCGGTATCCTGAGGCTTTCTTGATGTACTATGCATGTGCATGCTTACGCAGTGCATCAGTGCTTTGAAAGGAAGCAATGGAGAAAGGAAGATCTCCGTTGCCTTTTTTTTTTTTTTTTTTTAATAATAAAAAATAAATAAAGTTTGAAATCCGGACCATTGACAGGTACGAGAGAGACTGGATTGAGAAAGTACAAGGAAAATCAGGTACATTTCTTTAGTTTTGTATAACTTACCTGATTTTCCCTGTATTTCCTCTGTCCTGTCCCTCTTGTACCTCCATACTGTCTGGATTTCATTCTTTATCATTATTATTTTTTTAAAGTTGAAGAAAAGTGAGAAACCTGTAGCATATATTAATGGGAAAAAAGTCTGGGTGACCGGACTTTTTCCCATGGTATATGCTGAAATTTACAGCAGCCAAGCTGGTTGGGCTAACCAATCAGCATGCTACTTTTTTAATGTTAATGGCCAGTCATTGTATAATAACAGATTATTATTTTCCTGAAGTGATTCTTGCTGAGTTATACATTCACTAACTTGGTTCTCCTCTGACTTTAATGAATTGTTAGCTTCAGACTAGTCTGAGCTAGGGTTTTTTCTAACACTATCAAAAAATGTTATTGCCTCTCTTGTAATGTAGCTCTGTCTCAAGGTTGCTCATCTAGACTGCTCCATGACATATTTGCTTATCTTGTGAGGTTTGCAAACAACTTGGCTAGACTCATGTTGGGGGTAACACTAGTTTGCTGCCAGCTCTCATTGTCTGACTTCTCTTTGGATCTTGCATAGCAGACATGTTTGGTGACTGCAGTATATTATGTTCTGACTTGTCTCCTCTGTTGTTCTGTTTGCCATTCTCAAGCATAACATTCAGCTTTATATACTTATTCTCCATGTTCAAGTTTGGTTTATTACTCTTTTCACTAAGGTGTAAGGCTTCCCCTACTGCTGTTATGCCTGACCATATTTTGCAGGTCTCGATATGGTACAGCAGTTTCTTGAAAATCAATTTCCTCTTTACTCCTCCCACTTTGTTTCGCAAGCTGTGTCGTATTTGTTAGCTTGTTTTCAGCTTCTGGTTTCTTAACTGAAGTTTTTTCCCGTTTTTCCTCCTCTTTTTTAAATTTGATTTCTTATTTTTGTACACTTTCTAGTCTTATGTCTAAATGTCTGTAGATTATTTTCAAAAGGAATTATATCAGACAAATACAGTACCTTTTAGTGTAGAATCCATAGAAGAACTATATTCCAGAAACAGTACACTTGAGGTATTCTGAATATTGCAATCAGTTTCTACAATTTCAGGTACAGCACCTGTTTGTTCTACAGCAGTGGTGCACAACGTCTGGCCCCAGGGCCAAATCCGGCCCTCGAAGCAACACAATCCAGCCCTCACAGAGTAACCAAAGCTTTTTAAAAAAAGTGAATAAAATGCAATGCCTTACTCTGGTCACTCAAACTTTCCAGTATGTCCTAATTGACTGCAGTTGCACAAACCTCTAATTTTAGCTGTGGAAGTAACTATTCTTTGTTGTTTAGTCTGTAAACAGTAGTAACTTTTTAAATGCAAAGTTGATGTAGAAAACAGGCAATTTCATGACTGCTGTCTTAAGAAAAAATGCCAGTCACCTATATCTTGTTAACTTGTAATGTCTCACTATGTTTTGAGGTGGCCTGCAAATGCATTAAGAATTCATGTAGTGGCCCTCTCCACAAAAAGGTTGTGCACCACTGTTCTACAGTGATACAAGGCTCACTTGTCTGGCCTTTGTCACAGTTCTATTTACATTGTTTCTGTAGCCTTCTCATCCTAAATGTCTTTGCTGTTATTTCTGTCAATCACCTCTCTCTGCCTCAGGTATTTAGCGTGAGGATCTTCCATTTGCTTGAGGGAATCATATTGCTTTTGTAGATCTGTTATAACCATGTGACTTCCTTGTATCAGTATATGACATGAGTCAGCTCCCATTGTTTTAGTGAACTGTTTGATTCTTGCATATTTCTTTCACCAGTGTTCCTGAGCATACACTTTGTGTTGCAATATTTTCCAACATATTCCCTTCACCGGGTCAGTCAATTCATTATGCATAAAACTATTAAGCAAGCTTTCAGCAACTTCATTAACAAACCGCTTTGCTAAAAATATTCAACAATAGTTTTCATTAACTTACTTTACTCTTCAAGTCCATTTTCTGTTTCTGACTGACTCTTGGCTCTGGGCATGGCAGAGGGAAGCAGAAGGACTCTAATCAGAACTGCTTAACAGTCAGTCACACTCTTATGCTGAGTGTCATTCATAATTTGTAGCACCACAACATTCCAAAGTGGGGATACCGCTCAAGTAGAGGGAAGGCAATTTAGGTATGGTTTATGAGAAAAATGTTTTATTGCCCACTGAAAACACTTATGCTAAAATCCATAAACTTCACTTCTTCCTTGTTTTGAAAGATATATATATATATATATATATATATATATATATATATATATATGGAAAATTTGAATATAGCATTTTACACCTCAAGACAGATTAAAGTAAATACAAGTTGGAATAACTGTACATTTTGGAGATGACCAGATAATATAAAAGCAGATTGAAACCACCTATCTGTGGAGAACACATTGATAAAATAAAACTACTGGGAACAAATGGAAATATTTTCTAGGTATTATGGACTGATTGATTTAATCTAACTAAAAGAGTGATTTTTATATAATATACCTCTGCCAACTTGTAGTGATAAGCATCCTTTCACTTGGCCTATTCTAGCTATAGACAAGACAGTACTGACAAGAAAGTGGCTGAATGATTCAGAATTGAAATGTACAGAATTCTTATCATTAGTCAAAGAGGTTTGTGATAAAATTGACATAATAAAAATTAGAAACATTCAAAAAGATATAACTCAAGCTCTGGCTGAAAGTTTTATCTTTCTTGGAATTGTGTGATAATGATACCTCATTAAATGAATGAAAATTATAGAAAGTAAATAGTAAAATATTTCTTGTAATACTGAAGTGATTATATTAAATAACAGAAACAGATGATGAAATGTTAATATTGAACATGTATATAGTTTAAATAGTAAAATTGTATTTTACCTTTTTAAAGAAAATCAGTAGAGATTTAAGCACATTCACCTTTGAAACTGAAAGATCAGATGATTGTGAATTCTGTTTCCAAACTAGGTGATGTCTCTCGATTCAGTGCCACACTCCTGCCTTCTTTGACCCTCATGCCTGACTGTCACAGATTTTCTTTCACCTGGTCCATCCACCTCTTTGCTGGACATCCTTGTTTTCTCTTACCTTCTTCCTGTCTGTTCCAAATCTTCTTCACCAGATTGTCTTCTGCTTTTCTGCATGTGTCCAAACCACCATAATCTGTTCTCTTTGATCTTTTCTGCAATTGGAACTACTTTGGCTTCTGTTCTTATGTCATCATTTCTTCATCTGTCCCACAGAGTGTATCCTACCAGCTTTCTCAGGCACTTCATTTCCATCACCTTTATATATATATATATATATATATATAAATATAAATATATATATAAATAAATAAATAAGGCCTAGTAGGACTAACCCAACCAACAAAACATAAAACAATAAATAATTAAATAAATAAACACTTTTTTTAATGGCAGGAGACCTGGTTGATGATTTTAAAGATATCATCTAGAAATGACTGCCCATCTATATCTCTAATTATATTATATTATATTATATTATATTATATTATATTATATTATATTATACAGCATGCTTATAAGCATATTTTCAAATATGTATTTTGTTATTGTCTGCTTTAATGTGTGGTACTCATAGTTTCCTTTTAATCTAATGCAGGGTATTGTATAAACTTCATAAGAGTTTAAAAAATACTACATGACTGCTTAATCTTATGCCCAGGATACTCTGTGGGGGCAGGGCTAGAGGCAGTATGAAACTGGGTAAAGGGCCCAAGAAATGACCCAGACTGGGCCCCACAATTGCTAAAGATGTTCAATCAAATATATGGACTTTCTTTGCATACTTAATTTAATCAAAACACTCTTCCATTAATTGAGCATATCTGTGTGCGTCTGTATGCATGGGTATAGGAATGTGTGTATGTGTGTGTGGGGGTTGCTTTGCTAATGTGATATATGAGGAACAAGGGTCAAAACTAATGTAGTCAGGTCTGCCAGCACAGTGCTCCATTCAAAGACATGGTAATGAGTCGATAATGCTATCTTTCTCATAATGGTCATATCCATCTCTGAATTCAATTTTCTTGTATCACACTAATTGATCAACCCACACTGAGCAGTTAGAGCAATCAGGAAGGATGTTATTGAATCCTACCCACAGTTCATTCATAAAATCAACAGTTACTCCAAAGAACTAAAACTTTATGCTTATACCTTGGGCTTTGGGTGTTTTGTAGCAAGACGCCCACATGAAGGACTTTATGTGCAAAGATTTATATTGGCTTACACCTTAATAGTCTTTTTAGCAGAAGGCACCTCAGCCATTTCCAGTGTGTCTAACACTAAAACAATTTTTTTACTAGGAACTTTTCAAATAATATTTGGATTAACTATATACCAGTTATATACCAGGAAGTCAGAAACACTGTCTCAGAAAATTATTTTAATTCAGTATTGAACAAATGTAAAGTTCATTTAATGCAGTGGGGGCTAATCCAGTCCTTTTATAAGTGTTTAGGAGTAAAACCCTAAAAATCAGATTTAATGTTCCCACTTCTCTTTGAAATAGAATGAAATTTTTTTTCACACATATCCTGTATAAAGCACTACAGATACAAGGAAGCAATGTAATCTTACCATTTGAATTTTTTTCAATAAATGCTAGAAATAAGAGTTTGAAGACAAAGCTAGGGCATCTATTCAGAGTCGGTATTTTATTACCTCTGTTGATAGGTAACCAGGACCTTATCATATTGAAATTAAGTTTTGAGAAGAAGTAGTCAGGCGATACATTATCTCCTCTCTCATTTGCTCTAAATATGAAGCCTTTGATGCAATACCTTGAAGGGGTTGGGAAGGGCACCATGAAGTGCAGCTGATGAGTGAGGGAGGATAACATCACATGAAGATGTTCCCCTTCACTGGGGTCAGTATCCTAGGACACACTCTCTTTATGTCAGAATTCTGAAAATGAACTCCACAACCTCTGCTGCAGATGAGAAAAATAAACAATAGTCAGTAGCAATTTAAATACTAAATAAATATTTCAGAGACTTTGGGAGATTCATGTGAATAAGTCAATATTTTAAGACTTATTACATTTTCCATTTCTAAACTAAGAAATGCACTGACTTCTATAAATGCATATATAAATACATATATTTTCCCTTGTGAAATGTAATACACAGTGGAAGTTATAACATTAACATGACTAATAGTTTAAGAAGAGAAGATACAATATGTATTTCTTATGAATATTGATTATTGAGATTGTTTACATCTACAGATGGAGAACTTCCTAGATTATTTAAAAAATGAAAAATTCAAAGGGATGCATGCATTTATTTACAAATGTCCATGCGACAGACTGTATCATTGTAACAGGAAAAGATTCAGAGTCTATGATGACCTTTTACTTTGCAAAATTGTCATTTGATTGTCTGATTAAATATTATTTCATCAAAACATAGTCCAATGAACCTGACAGAGTGAACAGTTAGTCCTTAAAATATTTTACCATCTCAGAGTTATTTTTTTTAGTTAAGGAGTGTGGTGAGCAAAATCCTCTATTGCATGGAAGTATAGGTAAAAAGCCTTGTGTAAAAAGTAGTCAGCAAATGTAGGTGTGATTAGTCAGGTTTATCTAATTAGGTATGACTAAAACAAGACTTGCTCATATGAATCATATCCATAGAATCCTGACTTCATTTTCCTTAGTGCTTTTCTTACTTCTTCTAGGGTGGGCTCCTCTTCTTCTCTCATCATAAGCTGTTTCTGGAGCAGTACAGCTTCAGTGGGGTTTTCTTCATTCAGAAGCTGCTGGAAATACTCCTTCCATCTGTCTTTGATGTCCTGTGGATTGCTCAGCAGTTTGTTGCTGGCATCCCTTATGAAGGGTGTCTGACTATCATCTTTATCTTTCTGTCTTTGTCTTGAAACCTGATATAGTTTCTTTGAGTCATATACTGTGTCGCTTTCCATAAGCTAGTAGAGTGCCTCCAATGCCCTGTTCTTTGCTATTGTAACTCCTTTCTTAGCTTCTTTGTTAACCAACCAGTATTTCTTCCTAGCCTGGTAAGTCTTTTATATCTCCCATTTTTCCTGCACTCCTTTCTTTTGATGATTTCCTGGACTTCTGCATTCCACCACCAGCTTTCCTTATGTACCTTATTTCCATTCCTGGCTCAGCCACATATCTGTTCTGTAGTCCACACACATGCAGTTTTGAGGTGCTGCCAGTCTTCAACTCCACCCATATCATCCTCTTCCTGGTGTGGTAGAGCCCTGAGTAATTCCTTGAACTGTTGTATTTTTCTCTAGTCAACTTCTAGGTCTTCAACCTGGTCTCTGTTGACCTTAGAGCCTTCTCTGACTACTGCTTGCAGCCAATTGTGGCAACCAGTGGTTTATGCTGTGGGCTGACTGTTTCACTGGGGATGAGTTTGCAATTATTGATTCTAACCCAGTGCCTTTTCCTTACTAGGAGGAAGTCTACCTGAGTTGCATGTTGGCCACTTTTGTATGTGATCTTGCATGTGATCTTGTGACTGTCTCTCTTTCTGAACCATGTGTTGGCTACTATCAAGCCATTTGCTAGACAGTAGTCTAACATGGTCTCTTCTTCTTTATTCCTGTTGCCCCACCTATGTGGACCCAGGCAGTCCTTGTATCCTGTTCTGTCTGTCCCGATATGTGCATTCAAGTCACCCATTATCAACACCAATTCATGTTGTCCTACCTTATCTAGTAGGTTTTTCACTAATTCTAATGATATCCCTCACTGTCTTCTGAAGCCTTTCTCTCACCACAATTCCCACACCATTTCTAGCCTGCCCCCCTCCTGAGTAGTAGATCCCAAGCCAAGTAGCTTTGCTGTACTGCCCTTCCATCTTGTCTCATAGGATGTCCAGCCTCCTCTGTATCATATTATCCACTTCCAAGCTGCATCCTGTCATAAACCCACATTAAGTGTAGCAATTTTTAGTTCATGTTTGGCAGGTTGATTGATTTTACATCCAGCTTTCGCTCAACAAAGCTTTCCCAGGTAACCCAGGCTGGGCAACTAGACACCAGGTGGCCAGTAGTTTATTGACCCAGGGCTGCTGGGCTTTATAGCAGGCACACACCGGCCAATAGGCTCACATACACCCCTCCCACCTTTAGCATGGATCCCTGACATAGGTCTGAGTAAGCCGAGTTCTCAACCCACTTATCACCAGTAACTACCCATGCCCATTTGACGACCTTAGTCAACATAACTGAATCACCTACAGCCATATTTTACACTGTCTAGTGGCTAGCCCTGCCATGGTGCACACTCTGTGATCTGTGTTCTCCTATTTTACGGATACTACTCACCACAGTAGATGCCCAAAGTGGTTGGTCTGTACAGCTCTTCCCCCTATAGGGCACCATAAATTCATTGGTGAGTTTGAGATGGAAACACTCAGCATGCTTTTTGAAGGTAGGAGAAACCCCACAGAGACACAAGGAGAACATGCAAACTCCAAACAGGCATTGGAGGTCAGGACTGAACCTTGTACCTTATGCATGGGAGGCGAAGACCTTAAACATTGTGCCAACTAGTCTACAAAATATAAATCAATCAATACACACACGCATATATATATATATATATATATATATATATATATATATATATATAAATAAATAAATAAATAAATAAGGCCTAGTAGGACTAACCCAACCAACAAAACATAAAACAATAAATAATTAAATAAATAAACACTTTTTTTAATGGCAGGAGACCTGGTTAATGATTTTAAAGATATCATCTAGAAATGACTGCCCATCTATATCTCTAATTATATTATATTATATTATATTATATTATATTATATTATATCATATTATATTATATTATACAGCATGCTTATAAGCATATTTTCAAATATGTATTTTGTTATTGTCTGCTTTAATGTGTGGTACTCATAGTTTCCTTTTAATCTAATGCAGGGTATTGTATAAACTTCATAAGAGTTTAAAAAATACTACATGACTGCTTAATCTTATGCCCAGGATACTCTGTGGGGGCAGGGCTAGGGGCAGTATGAAACTGGGTAAAGGGCCCAAGAAATGACCCAGACTGGGCCCCACAATTGCTAAAGATGTTCAATCAAATATATGGACTTTCTTTGCATACTTAATTTAATCAAAACACTCTTCCATTAATTGAGCATATCTGTGTGCGTCTGTATGCATGGGTATAGGAATGTGTGTATGTGTGTGTGGGGGGTTGCTTTGCTAATGTGTTATATGAGGAACAAGGGTCAAAACTAATGTAGTCAGGTCTGCCAGCACAGTGCTCCATTCAAAGACATGGTAATGAGTCGATAATGCTATCTTTCTCATAATGGTCATATCCATCTCTGAATTCAATTTTCTTGTATCACACTAATTGATCAACCCACACTGAGCAGTTAGAGCAATCAGGAAGGATGTTATTGAATCCTACCCACAGTTCATTCATAAAATCAACAGTTACTCCAAAGAACTAAAACTTTATGCTTATACCTTGGGCTTTGGGTGTTTTGTAGCAAGACGCCCACATGAAGGACTTTATGTGCAAAGATTTATATTGGCTTACACCTTGATAGTCTTTTTAGCAGAAGGCACCTCAGCCATTTCCAGTGTGTCTAACACTAAAAAATTTTTTTACTAGGAACTTTTCAAATAATATTTGGATTAACTATATACCAGTTATATACCAGGAAGTCAGAAACACTGTCTCAGAAAATTATTTTAATTCAGTATTGAACAAATGTAAAGTTCATTTAATGCAGTGGGGGCTAATCCAGTCCTTTTATAAGTGTTTAGGAGTAAAACCCTAAAAATCAGATTTAATGTTCCCACTTCTCTTTGAAATAGAATGAATTTTTTTTTCACACATATCCTGTATAAAGCACTACAGATACAAGGAAGCAATGTAATCTTACCATTTGAATTTTTTTCAATAAATGCTAGAAATAAGAGTTTGAAGACAAAGCTAGGGCATCTATTCAGAGTCGGTATTTTATTACCTCTGTTGATAGGTAACCAGGACCTTATCATATTGAAATTAAGTTTTTGAGAAGAAGTAGTCAGGCGTATACATTATCTCCTCTCTCATTTGCTCTAAATATGAAGCCTTTGATGCAATACCTTGAAGGGGTTGGGAAGGGCACCATGAAGTGCAGCTGATGAGTGAGGGAGGATAACATCACATGAAGATGTTCCCCTTCACTGGGGGTCAGTATCCTAGGACACACTCTCTTTATGTCAGAATTCTGAAAATGAACTCCACAACCTCTGCTGCAGATGAGAAAAATAAACAATAGTCAGTAGCAATTTAAATACTAAATAAATATTTCAGAGACTTTGGGAGATTCATGTGAATAAGTCAATATTTTAAGACTTATTACATTTTCCATTTCTAAACTAAGAAATGCACTGACTTCTATAAATGCATATATAAATACATATATTTTCCCTTGTGAAATGTAATACACAGTGGAAGTTATAACATTAACATGACTAATAGTTTAAGAAGAGAAGATACAATATGTATTTCTTATGAATATTGATTATTGAGATTGTTTACATCTACAGATGGAGAACTTCCTAGATTATTTAAAAAATGAAAAATTCAAAGGGATGCATGCATTTATTTACAAATGTCCATGCGACAGACTGTATCATTGTAACAGGAAAAGATTCAGAGTCTATGATGACCTTTTACTTTGCAAAATTGTCATTTGATTGTCTGATTAAATATTATTTCATCAAAACATAGTCCAATGAACCTGACAGAGTGAACAGTTAGTCCTTAAAATATTTTACCATCTCAGAGTTATTTTTTTTAGTTAAGGAGTGTGGTGAGCAAAATCCTCTATTGCATGGAAGTATAGGTAAAAAGCCTTGTGTAAAAAGTAGTCAGCAAATGTAGGTGTGATTAGTCAGGTTTATCTAATTAGGTATGACTAAAACAAGACTTGCTCATATGAATTATATCCATAGAATCCTGACAATCAAAAAATAATAATGTCTAGCCCAGATAAGGATAGCAAAATAAGCCAAAACTAGATAAGCAGACCTTGAATTAAAACTTTGAAGGTAATAACTACATTTTGTGACACAAAAGATTGTACTTTGAATGTTCTGGCTTGTTTTATTTTTAGGATTTAATTATTATAATTTCCACACAGCTCTCTGATTTCTAATTATTAGCACAATCCGGGCTATCTCATGTGCTATTTTATTTGGATATGTCCCACATTAACAACATTCTTGGATGGTTATTGTCTGCTGGTATAAATATTCTAAAAAATCTAGGGAAATTTCTACCAATACATTGGTTTTCTGATTCATTGTCTAAAAAGTTAATATGTAAACTTTTTTACTAATGTTCTGTAAATACGATGATAAAACAATAATCTAAAGGTATTCAGGTATGGAAACATGCTTGAAAAAAGCTACATAATTATATGCAAAATGATGTGTGAAAAAATGAGGACTTTTGTGGCATTAGTTAAAGGGCAGACTCAGTAAAAAAATGTAAGTGCTTTGATTAGTTGGTGTGTGTGGCATACCAGGTAGGTGGATTGCTGATTCTGCAGTGCAGCATAAGGAGGGTGCTGCAGTCACCTGTGTTTTTTTATTCCATGTGTTTCTCTGCCCTTGATAGTATTGCACCTCTCGGCTGCCACAAGGTAAGAATGCCTTCTCTCCCTGGATCACATCTAATATTAAGTGTCATAGGCTGTGACCCTTGTGCCCTGGCCCAGCATTCAGGGAGTCTCAATCCTCACCACTAACACCAGAGAGGGCGTCTCATATGAGAGGAAAGGATAACAAATACACACAGTAAAGTGCAATTTCCCTTAAGACCACACAGACATCACAGTCAGTCTGGGGCTGGTCACTCCCTTGCTCTCCAAGTCCCCAATCAGACTCTCCACTGGCACAGCTATAGAGTCCAGATCTCAGCCTAGGGGCAAGCTAAAACCTCTAGCACCCACTCTGTCCAACCAGTGCTTCATGTCCCTGCCCAAGTAGCTCTCACACACACACACACACACACACACACACACACACACACACACACACACACACACACACACACACACAAACACACACACATGCACTTTGAGAAGCGGTCATACAACCACACAGACACTCCTGGGGAAGGCTGGCACAGCTTCTCCAGCTGTGCCCATTTCTCACAGACTATACAGTAGTTCCACTGGCCACCACCCATTAATACTTATCAGCTACTGAAAGGCCCTAAAAAGGGTGTCCAATTATTCCTGTTCAATATTATTATCCAATTGGTAATATGACTACAGTCAAGGCTTATTTGGAGTGACCTGGACAGTAAACTCTATAAATATGCAATGTACTCTAGAGCTTAAATTATCTCTACACAAACCAGCCACAGTTAAAAGGTTTTAAAATATTTAATAATAAATAATTAAAACTACCAGACAATACATTCTACTATACAGTGCCAATCAAAAGTTCAGAGATCACACAGAAATACTTAAAATAATTC
Source organism: Protopterus annectens (assembly GCF_019279795.1). Classification (NCBI taxonomy): domain Eukaryota; kingdom Metazoa; phylum Chordata; order Ceratodontiformes; family Protopteridae; genus Protopterus; species Protopterus annectens. Next base: position 381,008,511 of record NC_056746.1, read on the forward strand.
AGTAGTACAGTTCTGACATCACAGAAAAATACAATCTAATCTTTCTAATGTCTAGTTATTCCTAAAAGAAAACACACTTCTAAAATAACTTATATAAGACAACAGTAAGAGTGCTGAGTTGGCTAGTCAGAAAAAATGCTTAATAATCTCTGGTTCTCACTGTTTAAATTGAAACTCCAGTTCAGCTAAACATTACATCATCTTTTACACCTTCCTGGTGTTCCCAGACTGACAGAAACTGCATTTTCATTCTTTTACACTTAGAGCAATAAATGACATTCCACATGTAAATTCTGGTCATTAACTTTAGCCTTAAAACAATAGGCAGGAAGCCTTCATCTAGCCAGACTGGAGCCGACTTGTAAAACATCAAAGGCAGTGATGAAATAATTTTAAATTCAAAGGACCAACAAGAAATGCTTGACTTAGCTTTCTTTACAGCAGAGGGCAATGTTGCCACATTGTTTTAAGTTCAACATTTCACAGTATTTACAAATGATAGAATTATGTACCAAATCTATTAACTAGACTGGCAGCCTTCACCCATCTCTACCAGTCTTCACATAGGCTATTTGGGAACAAGATTTTTAGAGTCTAATCATAAATTCAGAGAAGCAAATAATAAAATTAATGACATACTTTGGAAAGTTAAAAGACAACTTGTTTTAAATCATCAGAAAGTACATGACATGGCTTGCAAGGTATTCTTTCAAGAAGCTAACATATTGCTTATACCTGGGAGGACTTGCCAAATCAACTCTTTTCCCCAGTCTTCCACTGTGGCTACAGCTTTACAGTTTAGTTCTTCCTTTACCACTGTTCGACAATCCTGCATTCCAGTCACTGCTTATGGCATCAGTCTTGAAAATTCTGACCTCTTTAAGTGCGGGACTGAATATCTTCCACATTGGATTTTTTTATACTTTACTTCTGTCCCTACATCCCCCATCTGGAAAAAATCTAAGATTCGATATTGCCCTTTCTCTGCAACAACACACCCCCATCTTGAGTTACTAAATCTGGCTACAAATGGAGTAACTTAACCTGCTGCCATTCTACTTAACAAGAGTATAAAAGAAAACCTTGTTTCCCTGCTGTAGAAAATGGCCTATAGCATCCTTCTTCAGGAAAGTGACTCTGTAGGTGTTATCTACAACTATAGGCTCACTGCCGCAGTTTTCAAAAAGTGTATCCATCTTGAAAATTTGAACTATGCAAATAATGATCATATTCATTCTGATAATGAACAGTGGTTTCGCCTCAACCATGCCATGAAAGTGACATTTTCATCTCTGTTAATAAATATTAATGCAGATTAGGCTTGTCAGTGCTGCCATTGTATTATTATTCTTATGACTTTGACTTGCTACTGACATATTTTTCTGAAATAGTCATGTCCCTCAGTAGAATTCACTTGCTCAAGATCTTTCTAGCTGTAAAAACTCAGTTGTTCAGATGGGAAGATTTCATTTCTCACTTCAGCAGCAATATTTCCAAGTCTTCCTTGGAGCACAGTACTTCACTTTCTTTTGCTTTCTATTTTCATTAGCAGTGTGTAGAGAAAAGCTATAGAGAATACCACAGTGCAGTCAGATGTATTCAATATGCTGATGAGTTGCTTGTTTAATTTTCTGTTCCTTCAGCTGACAGAGTAAATAAAAGCCTCCAGAAAAAAATTGTGACTTAAAGACTCTCACCTCTGACTGCATCCTCAAACATCATTGGTCTTCAAGTTAGGGATTTCTAGGACTGTTCATGACACACAGTTCTTCCTTCTTTCTCTGAATTTAACCCTTGAGAAAGTGAGTGCATTAAAAGTCTTTGGGATGATAATAATAAGATTAATTTTAATAAATGCATAACTGAAACATTGAGTAACAACATTGGAGATTAGTGTCTCTCTGCAACGCCAGTGCTTTCTTGACTGATTTCATCTATCTTATAACAGAAACTGTTTCATTGCTCCCTTTTGTTATGTTTATATTTTCATCTGTTTCATCATCCAGTCTATGCACGCTAGAACAAATATAAAGCAAAACTTCAAGAAGTGCTGTTGAATCTACATTTAGAATTGATTCCTGTACAGCCCACAGATCACTAAACTGGCTTAAGCCCCAGTGCTCTGTGTCCCAACTGCAAATGACTCACACCTTTGTTTACACAACCAAATATCTACCTCTCCACAAACTACAAGAATGGTACATCCCAAACCAAAGTATCTCCTCTTCAGGATCCAGACTGATAAAAGCTTTAGTCACTTTCTAATCATTATGCGACATCCACCTTTTGTGTCACTGCTGCAAAGATGTGGAACAAATTGTTTTCTGCATTAAGACAAATTTCCTTAACTCATTACATCCGAGTGATGCCTCCAGGTGCATCTGCAGTTACCTCCTACTGGCGCCTCTAGGTATCAAATATTGCTTCTTCATATTTGCATCAAAAATTCCAAAACCATGCTATGTATATATTTTTTAAGGATTTCATCTTAAAGCTTACACAGTGGCAAACTCAACTGCATTAATATTTGACCTCTGTCTAGTGCAGGTAAAGAGATGTTAACTGTTGTTATTATGATATTAATTTATATATATATATATATATATATATATATATATATATATATATATATATATATATACACATATATATATATATATATATATATATATATATAGTTTTCAAATTTTTCTAAATATCTCAACAACTAAGTAGCACAGACAGAACTTCTTAGCCGCATATGAAAGCTCTCATATGCTGCTGACAGTATGTGTGTAACTTGAGAGGTTGCTGAGACATTTTGAGTTATTTAGAAAATATTACAAACAGAATAGTTACTGTGTTTACTGTGAGTTATAAATTTTGGTTTAAGACCTAGAACCTAAAGAATAGTGCCACTAAAAAATAGTTTGTGCTACAGAGTTTGCCATTTGTACTTCTTTCATATCCCCTAAGGCAGTGGCGGCTGGTGACTTCAAATCAAATGGGGGCTGCAGGAGACAGCTGAATGGGTGGGGCCAATGGGATGGGGTTGGGCCAAATAGAAACGGGAGGAGCTATGCTCAAAAACCACAAAAACTGGAACTTTAATTAAATACGCTGCTCTGGTTGCCAAACCATCATTATGAGAGTCCAATCAAGACAAAAAGTAGTGGAGAAGAAAAAAATATTTCAATGCATTGGTTACATGACAGCTTACTTAATATCTACATGGAACAAAAAGATTGTGAGGCATGAAAAATAAATTACTTTTAAAAATATTACTGGAATGCCAATCAAAATCAGGTATAAGAAAAACAAGCAGCACTCAGCTCAAACCACTTCTCCTTGCACTGCAGTTCTAATTATAATTTATATTCAGCTTTATAAAAGTACCAAGTAGCATCCTGAAAGTAGCAATCTCTGTGATACCCCCACTTGTAAAAAAATGTTTCTTATCCGAAAAAGACCTGCTGCCTGACAACAACTATCTACTTGTTTCTTGGGGAAAACATGATCAAAGTAAATAATGAACAGCAAACAAGAAACAAGCTCAAGATAAATTGCTTAAAGGATTACTGCACAGGTTATGGACCACACATGATAGATTGGCATTCTGTTTAGTTTATGGGTAAAGCCTGCAAAGATGACTGCAAGTCTCCAACAAAGATAACAAGCATCTTAAAATACTGTAATCCTGTCCTTTATTACAAATAATGTCATGTGCATTTCAATACCCAAGGCATATACGTTATCTAGTTATGTAAGTATTCTCTGCATTGCAACAACAAAAGGGCTTTCAGTGTTGATAATTCTTTAACAGTATGCTTATTAAAGCTTAGTTGCATCTTACAATCTCAGACAAGCTTATCTGATGGTCATGAAAGTACTGCTACTTAAACAGAGAGCAATGGGGCACTTTCTGAATAATAAGAAGCATAAATCAACAGTATAAAAATATGACAGAAAACCAGAACATTCTGCAAAATCAAGCAAGGACAGATGAAAAGCCACTGTAGTACTTGTGTCTACCTTGGATGGGGGGATACTCTGCACTCTTAACTGCATAACTGCTCCTTGCCTTGCTTGGACACATCCAGAGTCACTACATGGGGGAGTAGGGTGCAACAAGTATGTCACAGTTTGAAATATCTCTGGCTGACTGTTATACCTCTCAACCTCAGAGCAAAAAATCTAGACAAAGCCATACATAGAAGTGGGACAAAGGCCCAAAAATAAAGACAATATTTAATTATTGCTCTTATAAACTTTCTAATAGAATAGTAGGTTTTGCATTAGTATGAATTTTCTGAAGGGTATGAAATCTGAAACTCAAATGTCTGTCATTATTTTTTAACTTCAGTCTTTAATGATTTACCACTAATTTGCCAGAAAACCACAATTTTATGAAAAATGGACCAAAAGTGTGATGCAAAAATATAAAATAGCCACACAATACAGCTGGGAACCTGTCAAAGAAAGCACACTTTTTTAATATTTGTACTGTTAACTTGAGCAGCTGACAAAATAAACAAATCTACATGCATTTCTGAAATAAAAGTAATCTATAACTTTGATTATTACAGTTATTTATTAATTGTAAACCCTCCACGTTTTCTTCCAAACTTGCCATTTTGTGGAGGGATTATTAGAGGGAGAGCAACATTTTGAGCCAAACTTGGGGACAGTTGAGAGGTTTGGATATGCCTAAGTCTATAAAGTAATTTATTTGCACGTACCTCTCAACCTGTTAATGCAGGAAATCTGGACAAGGCCAACTATATTGGGGGAACATACAAACAGTACTAAAAATTGCTCTTGTATAAACTTAGTTGATAGAGTAATAGGTCTTGCTTTAGCATGCATTTTTCTGAAGGTTATGAAGTCTGAAACTCAATGTCTGTCATTATTTAGTGACTTAATTCCTAAATGATTTGCCAGAAAACCACAACTTTTATGAGGAACAAACCAAAAATAAGAAGCAAAAATCTATTAATTCTGTGAAAATCTGGACAGTTGAAAGGTAATGTTCAGCCGGGGCTGTCTTTGAGTTTGCCACCCTTCCCCCTCACAAAATCATGGTCGAATGGCACCTCCCCCCTGCAGCCATTCCAATGTCCCATTGCTTGGCTAGTTCGCCCCATTTGCCATAAACACTGTAATGTGCATACTGCTTTACTTCTGTGATGATTTGGATTTCATTTGAAAGTTTTATTTTGCATTTTGCAGCACAAACACTAAGACATCTGCTAAACAAAGCAATGCAATCTCACAATGAAAATAGATTTAGCATTAAAACTTCTTTGCCCTTGAAACTCAAATACATTGAAACAGCATTGAAATCCACATTCAAAGAAAATACATTTGGGTAGTATAAAGATTAACTTTGGGCTGTTTTAAAATGATAAGCCCCTTGCACATAAAACATACATGTGTTGTGTGATACACCTTCCTGATTGTATTTAATTATATTCATTCATTGTATAATACAGTACAGTTGTTAGAGGGTGTTTTAAATTTTTCCAGTAAACAATTAAACAAAATGTATGCACCAATAATGACAAAATTGCGCAATTGAAAACATTTCCATCATAAAAGTCTACTCAGACGTCAACAATACACCAGTATCAGTAAATATGCACAATCTCTGCAAAAGTAAAAGTCATCTAAATAATTCCACATTAAAGAGATCTGTAACTAATGAAGATGTTGCTGCTAGCAAACAACTTTATATTTAATTGTTTCATCTACAAATATAGTGCCTGTTACCCTTGAGGAATAAATTGCCTATGTTACATTAAAAAATGATAAGCTAGTAATATTGCAGTAAGGAATGGATGGCAAACTGATAACAGGTTCATAGTTACTAGATATTTTCACCAAAGAGGACATTCTCAGTATGGTAGCATCCATTCCCTCTGGGAGTAGAACCCACAGCCTTCTGCATCAAAAGCAAGTAAAGTACCTGTTGTGCTATTAACAATGCAAGCAGACTCATCATAAGCAACACTAAACTTCTCTTCCCCTGCAGCTCTCAACTCCTTGTAAAATCTACTTGACACTCAACTGTATCTCTCAACTTCGCAGCACAAGAAATCTGGAAAAAGCCAAAATTGATTGGGGGTACAAAAGCCCAAAAAAACAGGGACACATTTTAAACATTGCTTGTATAATCCTGGAAAGTTGCTAGAATAAAATGCTGCGTTACCACCATACATTTCAATGCCAAGGCTTGAACCCAGGACTCTGTGCAAAACAGTTAGAGCAATATGCCACTATGCCAAATCAGCTGTTTTGTGAAAGACAGCAAGATGGAAACTTAAATGGCTACCATTTAGTGAATTCAGTTCTTGGGGCATCACAACTGCAGATAGCTGCTTGAGATCTAACACAATAGCAAATAGCTTCTAAACTATAACAAGATCCATTCTACCTGCCAAGCACAATTAACGAGACACACTGTCAAGATGCATGCTGTCACTTCCTACTAATTCACAACCTTCCTCTGTACAGACATTCACTTTCAAGGGGTAGTCTGATCCTGGCAGGCAAAATTCAAAAATTATTTTCATTTAGACTGCAGTTTGTAGAATAACGTATACATAACAGCATCAAAGGAGATATGAATGCATTATGTAGGTGTGGGTGTGTTGACACAACACTCATTTTATAGACATATAATATAGAAAAAGACAAGTAACAGAATAATGCAACCTGATAGACCATTCTTGGACTATAAAAGGACAGCAACAACTTTGTGTGAGGAAAATTAAATGAAATTATTTAATTAGGTTCCTAATACACTTCCACAGTTAGGGAGGTCACGTGGTGCAAGAACACTTCATCACTATGGGCAAAAGATAGGATTTTACCTCTGAAGTACACCACCACCAGAGCAGTTCAACCACAGCTTGGAACTACAAGGGAAGTATATGATAAGCTTTGAAAATTAGTTACCCAAAATACTCACTTCTTGACAACTGACAATGTTTTCCAACTCGTATACAGATAATGTTAGAGAAAGTCTTAGCTCCATGACTACTCCCTTAGACATCCAATAATGTAATAAATAAGCTGAGTAAAGACTTTGGCAGAATAATGCAATAAGCCACAGACATTGGCAAAAAATACAGGCTGAAACATTTTAGCAATAATCAAAAACAATACTTCTTTACATTTAGATGCAGTACTTCCGTATGGACAGGGATAGTAGCTGACAAAATAAATGAACAGTACAATACTTAAACAATACACTAGCATTCTTTGCAGTCCCACAAATAGGGATAAACCAAAATATCTTCTCCTCTCATCTGATTCTGTAGACAGAGCCGAGCCCGGCACCTACCTCTGTTTATCTTCACTTAGTGACTATCCGTCTTCTCCTTCATGAAAATAACTCGTTCTTTTCCTCTTTGACTCTGTGACTGCAGCAAGCCAAAAAAAACAAAGTTGTTTAACTACTTTTACAATTGCTTTCAGCAACTGTAATGTAGTCTCCCTCCGTAACACAAGACAAGAAGTCCTGTCTACAGGCTAATACTACTAATTGTTTCTCGCTCTCTTTTTGAGGAGAGAGCGAGAATCAATCAGTAGCAATCCAGCCATCCATGTCACATACGTACCTGCGGATGTGGCAGTCTGAACCCCCTTCTAGTTTGCTGTGCGGTTAAACCACATAGACTTCTGGGCATCACACTGATGCCTTCTCTTTAATCTGGACTGCTTTTACAGCAGTCTAGATTCCAGACGCTAATTAAAAAAAAAATAAAAATAAAAAAAAAAATCCGGAACTCGACGAGCATGTGCAGTTCGAGTTCCGGGACTTTGCAAGTCAGTCAGAGTCACTTAGGAGCATAGTAGCACAACACAAAGTAATAAATACATTTTTTTATTTTTTATTCAATGTATGAATGTAATTGTCCATTTTTGCTGGGAGGGCTGCAGTCCTGCAGTCCGATGGCATGAACCGCCCCTGCCCTAAGGTTCCAGAGATGTGAACATTTGTTTGAAATGTGAGGACAATTTGATTCTGTCAAATGGCTTAAGCTCCACCCATTGGAAGTCACAGTGCAAACTTCCTGAGCTCCATTAGAGTGAATGAGTTAAAGCTTCAGATGTAGCATTAGAACATACTGAGCAGTAAACTGGAGCTGCATTTGGGAAGTAATTTAAATATCTGTGCCTTCTCATTTTAAATTCACTTTTGTTTTTGTTTCCTCCAATTTCCTAGCTATCTAAAATGTGTTTATTTGAGTATTTACTTTCCTGTCATCAACTCACAGTTTACAGATAGATCAAGTTTGTTGTGTCTAGTAAAGATGTGCCCTGATGACCAGGTAGCCACTTGTAGGATAGACCTAGAGTTCAACCTTTCCAAAAAGCCTTAGACATAGCCACAGCTTTAGAAGAGTGAGCCTTGACTTTCTCAGGTGAGGTTTTTATGTAACAAAATTTTGTAGCCTGAGAGACACATCCAGAAATGGTTTGTTTAGAAACTGGCTGTCTGTTCTTTTTGCCATCAAACGATTCAAAAATTAGTTAGATTTTTTTAATCCTTAGTCTTGCACAAGTAAAATCTCAATTCTCTGTAGACATCTAAAGGTATACATAATTCTTTCTCCCCTGTGTTTGGGAGCAGGATAAAGCACATGTAGATGAATTGTCTACTTCAAAGTAAATATAGATGCAACCTTTGGCATAAAAGAAGAGTTGGTTCTGAGATTCCTTTTGCACTTCTGGAAAAATTAAGAAAGGGTGCACAGCTGTAAGGGCCTGAAATTCAGATACCCTTCTAGCTGAAGTCATAGCAATAAGCAAAGCAGTCTTTCATGTTAGAAATTGTGGAGAAAACTATCTGCAGGTTCAAAAGAAAAGAAGGTTAATGTCTCCAAAACAAAATTAAGATCCCAAGGAGGATCCACTTCTTTTCTAAATAATATGCACAATCCCTTTCAAAATAGTTTAACTTGGGATAAAGAAGAAAGGGGATCCAAAGGCACTGAAGTAGAAATAGCCAAAAGATATACCTTTATAGAAATATACCCCATTCAGAATTCAGCAATTTGCACAGGTACAAAAGCACCAGGGAAGCCTCTGCTTTGGATGGATCTTGTCTATTTTAGGGCACCAGCTACAAAATCATTTCTATTTTGCTAAGTATGATTTCCTAGTGGCAGGTTTTCTAGCCTTCTTTAATACTTGCCGCATGTCCTGAGAAAATAAGAGTCTAAATAGAATCAAAATTCTAGTCTCAAAATTGTTGGAAATTTTGAATGTTGGGTTGGAATAAGGGTCTCTTGTCCTGTGGAAGAAGATCCACTCTTTGAGGAAGTTTTTGGTAATTGCCCTTATCTAGATACATGAGAAAAGAGAATCGGTTTTGTCTGGGCCAAAACGGAGTTACCAGAAGCATCTTTGGCAAGTCTGTCTTGATCTTTAGAAGAACTAGACATCATTCAAAAGGCAGAAAAGGCATAGAGGAAAAGAAAAAGCATTCATTCTGGGCCTTTTTGCAAGGTGTCCTGGAATACAACTAGTTTAGTTGTCTGTTGATAAAGGAAGGCAGCAGATCTACGTGGGGAGTCCCTCAGATGTCCTGAAAGACCTCTGGGTATAAAAGCCACTTGCTATGGTCTAACCTGGATCTGCCAAAAGTGTCTGCTGTTGTGTTTTGCTCTGGTGGAATACATGTGGACCACAGGGTGAAATTTTACTGTATTTCTAGTTCCCAGGCAATCATGGCTAGTCTGCACAGAGGGTATGACTCTGTTCACTGTTGTTTGTTTACATACCACATCTCTGTGACATTGTTGCTAACAGAAATCCAGGGATCTACACCTTTGATAGCTTTTTTTAGAAGCATCATCTGCTTGAGATTTAGGTGTTTGTTTCTAAAATGAGGCTCACACATACCATGAGTCTTGACACCTTGGGATACTGCTCCCTCCCTTGTGAAGTCTGAAATGTCTATTGTGAATGACTGAGCAGAAAGGTGTGCATGTGTGTGTGTGTGTGTGTGTGTGTGTGTGTGTGTGTGTGTGTGTGTGTGTGTGTGTGTGTGTGTGTGTGTGTGTGTGTGTGTGTGTGTGTCAGTGGAGAGGGGGAATGGGAGGCCCAGATTTAACACGATATGATTGGCTACCACAGGAGTTTCTTCTTGATGAAACTATGCACTGGAACATTTTAAGCCTTGGGGTGAAGATGCTGGATTCAATCTGATTTGAGATGTCATTGGATTTTCCTCATGTGTAGTCTGGCAAATGGAATGATTAGGATGGAGGAAGACATGAAAAACAGAATTCGAAGAAACTTGCTCACATTGGACATGCTCTGGTGAGCCAGATTCAGAAAATAATTTCAAGAAGATGACACTTTGTCTAGAGACAGATTGGGGGGGGGGGTTGCCTATTAGACACTCAAGAAACACTAACTTATGAGAGGGATTTAAACAAGATTGTTTTCAGATCTAGCTTCAAACCCAGACTAAAGAAAAGATCTGTGGTGAATTGAAGAGCAGCTAAAATGTCTTGTACTGAGGGAGCTGAGATGAGGCAGTATTCCAAATATGGAAACATATGGGTGTCCTGAGGTCTACAGAATATCAGGACTTGGACCAAACACTTTGTGAAAACTCTTAGAGTAGTGGAAAGACAAAAAGGAACAGATGTAAACTGAATGTACAGTCCTAAGACAAAGAATAATAGAATTCTCCTCTGTGTTTTGTGGATTGGTATGTGCAAGTAAGTGTCTTTTAAGACCAAGGTTACTAGAAAAGTCTTGAGAAACAAAAGAAAGAAAAAAGTTTATAAAGTGAGCACCTTGAATACTGGAACCAAAAGATAGTTGTTTAGCTTTAAAAGGTTTAAATTTGGTCTCCATGTGCCTTTGTTTCGGTAAACTAGAAAAATTCTGGAATAAAACCCTTTTTCCCTTTGGGATGGATGTACTTATTCTGTTATACCCTGGGACAGCAAATGTAACCAGTACTGTAATGTGTAGATAGAACTTGAAGAAACAGATGATCTGATTTTTTTTTCTTGTCAGATGAGAGTGCCCTGATAGAGGTGGAAGAGATATCTACTGATGTCTATAACCATCCTTGATTATTTTTAGAACCCAGCTATCAAATTTTTTTTTTCCAGAAGTGAAGGCAGCAGGAGAGATTGGCTGGGGTCCGGGGTAAGTAGAGAGATGGAAGGAGGACAGGAGGCAGGTGCAGTGCAGTCATTGGGCTTTCTTTACAAAATAAGGTACTTATGCTCCATCTCTTTTCATTTTTGAATCTCCCTGCCATTTCTGGTTATACTGTTGTCTAGCTGGCTTTTTCTGTGGGATTTAAAGGGCTTTCAGTAAAATGGACCAGAAGAAGATGGTTAATAACTACGTTATCTAGGGTTAGGAAACAAAAAGAGTTATTTGACTTCTTGAATCAACTTACCACTTTCTTGCAGTTTCTTTAATACTTATGCTAAATAATTGCCAAACAAAGGTTCTCTGTCAAGAAGGTCATAGGTTCATAGGTTGGTACTAGGCTGTCAGCCCTAAGGCCTATACAAGCCTAGCCATAACAATTCCCTGGCTATTTCTTCCCACAATATTTACTTCCCTGGACCCCTGTCTAGCAGGGCAACTGATGTGATCCCCAGGGTGAATTTCCTTTCTCCCATCCAATCGTCAAGGTTCCTTTTGAAGAGGGCCAAAGAGGCACTCTGCTTGACATGTATGGGCAATCTATTCCAGAGTCTGGGGAGTCTCTGGGTCAGGAACCTATCCCTCCAGCATGTTTTGTTTATTGTGATGACAAGGTTTAGATCACTGGAGCGTGTGGCTCTGAGGGATTGGGATTTCTTTAAGTGTAGCATGTCCAACAGCTCTGGGTTTGACATGGCCTTGTATGTTAAGCAGAGATCACCTCTGAGTAGACGATATGCGACAGAGTATAGCTGGAGTTTTTTAAGGCGGTCAGCATAGGGCATCTGCTTTATGCCTGTGATTCTTTTAGTGAAGTAGTTCTGTGGCCTTTCCAGTTGTTGCAGATGTCTTGAGAGGTACATACCAAATGGGGCATTGTATTCTATAATGGGTCTAATGAGGAATGAGTACAGTGGGACAATGACCTCCTTTTTTCTGGATGAAAAGCCCTTAGTGATGAGGTGTGCACATACAAGGATTTCCTGACTGTTGTGGCAAAGTGGTTATCGAAGGGGAGACCACTGTCAACCTGTGTCCCTAAGTCTCTTATCACACTTTCGGTGTTTAGTGTACTGCCACCTATATGGTAATTCACGGGTACATGTTTTTTCCCAAAGGGGATAACTATACATTTCTTGGCATTGAGCTTGAGCCCATGGCTCTGGCACCAAGCATCTGCTTCTGTAAGGCCCTTTTGTAGAGTATCCACATCATTTGGGGATTCAATAATGGCTCCCAGTTTGCAGTCATCTGCGAACTTTGTTATCCAGAGTCCCTTAATGTTGGCCTGTACTTCAGAGAAGTAGATGCTAAACAAGAGCGGTCCCAGGACTGAACCCTGAGGTACTCCACTCGTCACTTGTCTGGAGCTGGATTTGGAGTCGGCTACTTTTACAGTGTGGGTTCTATCAGTAAGCCAGTTAGCAACCCATTGGGTGACTTTGGGATTAATGCCCAGCTTAGTAAGTTTGTCTATGATTCCAGAGTGGGAGATGGTGTCAAAGGTCTTGGCAAGGTCTAGATAGGCTGTGTGGACCACCTTACCCTTGTCCATGGCTCTGGAGACTGATTCAAAAAAGTCAATCAGGTTCAGGAGACAAGATTGTCCCTTCATGAACCCAAACTGGGTGGGGTCTAGTGTTTGAAGGTTGCCAGTGTCTTTGTTTATAAGTTCCATGATAATACGCTCCATTGCCTTGCAGATAAGGCTTGTCAGACTGATGGGATGGTAGTTTCCGGGATCCAACGTGGATCCCCCCTTGTGGAGTGGGATAACTGTAGCTCTGCACCACTCAGTGGGCATGAAACCTGAGGTGAGGCTATGATTAAACATGACACTTAGGTGAGGTGCCAGTTCATATTGTAGTTCATGTAGTACACAGCCCGGGATGTCATCTGGTCCCATGGATGCTGTATTTTTAGCTTTGGAGAATGCGTTTTTTACCTGTGTGGCCTTTATTACCGGAATTTGGCAATCTTCCGGTATTGAGATGGGCTATTTAGGGGATGAGAGGGGGGGTGAAGTTGGCACTGAATCGATCTGCCAGGATGCAGGTTAAACAACTGAGCTTTAACATCATCGGGAAAATTCTATAATCTTATCCATGCATTTCTACGCATTACAGTACCAGTAGCAGCAACCCTGGACACAGCAGCTACTATGTCAAATGCAGACTTAACAGTATGCTTAGTGGCCCATGAAGCAATGTTTAACATTTCTATTGTGGCAGATTTAGTGTCACAACTGGGACGGGAATCTGAGGTTTACAGCATGTCAGAAAAAATGGAGTCTGGCATTTAATAGCTATAAACATTAGAGTGGAAGATGTATACATTTTTTTTCAAATCTATAAATAGGACAACTATCTTTGTCATTATTCACAGGATTAGGAGCAGAAAAGGTCTTAGAATCTCTTTTACCATCTATAATAATAATAACAGGGTCTGCAAAAGAGTTTCTGTAAAGCAATTTATGTGTGTTAGGCACCCTGTAAAATTTGTCAGGTTTCTTAGTGGCAGGGGATTGGGACTCATTGGAAACAGAAGCAGAAGCAGACACAGTAGCAAATGTATCATCCAAGGCCCCAAAAACTGGTGGAATGGCTACTGGTGTAGCAAAATCCATACCCAATAATTCATAACACCTCAATATCTCTTCTGGGATCCTGACACTTCTTTACCCTGTCATATAAAATATTCCATTATTTTTAAACTGTATTCCCAATGTCATCACTGGAAGACTGTCAGGAGAGCTTTTCTTCTGTTTCAGACTCACAAGAAAAGAACCTCTGCATGTGGTGTAGAAACTAGAAGCAAAGGATGAAGAAACTAGATTTCCTTAAACAGACCTTGATCAAAATAATTCTAGTTGTCTTGAGAGATTTTCTAGTAGAGGATGGTAGAATGAGGTGACATTTTGTCTTTTGAGTCATCTTTTCAGGAGTCTCTAGCCTTATGGTCTTAGGAGAGATGCTGTAAGGTCTGACCTTCATCAATGATTTGGTAATGTCCTCTCTCCCCAATACCTGGAGAATACCTCCCCCACCCTCAGATATTATGAGCCTAGGTTCTCCCGTCTTGGTTGAAGCCTGATGTATGATTTGAATGACAGAGGTGGTGCGACACTAGGCAGCACAGGGGTACGTGCCCCAGTAAGTGCCCCAGTCTCTAAGCCTCTTGATCCATGCCTGCTACCGGAATAAAATATTTTTTAAAGTCTCCCAATCCACATTTGATAATGCTCAGCTTTTGATTTGCTCCCTTCTGTCAGCTGGTCTCTTTTGCTTCACTCTCTTTGTCTTGTACTATGAGCCAATGAGAGGAACTGGTCTTTACTTTCAGAGGAGCATGCAGCACAAAGCATGTTTTTTAGAAAAGCAGAGTAGCGCTTTCTGCTACACTATGTATACGGTAAAAAAATGTCATCCAACAGTTGTAATATATTGTGCTTTATCACCGATTCTGTTTTTCAAATAGAAAATGCACCATCCAAGGTTCAGTCTTTAGAACAGACCCCACATTCTTTTCAGAAATTTGTGCTTGATACCCAAACTTTTTACAGCCTTGAAGGAGAGAATGACAAAACAGAATGGTGTGTATGGTGTGTGTGTGTGTGTGTGTGTGTGTGTGTGTGTGTGTGTGTGTGTGTGTGTGTGTGTGTGTGTGTGTGTGTGTGTGTGTGTGTGTTACCTCTGCCTAAGACAGACCTGAGATATCTAGTAAGTCACAGAAAAATTACAGTCATCAATAATGCAAGTCATTAGACTTTCATAATTGTCATCAGTTAGGAAAAATACTCATATTTTTACTATCTAGGAAAAGACAACACAGGTGCACAAACGGAGAAAGAAAGAAAACAACCCTCTACCCTTGACTATAGAAGTTAGGTCTCTAAGAGCTTGGGGCCTTAATCTTCCACATGAACATCCAGACCTTCATTCATTTTTTTTGGTAAATCACTGAGAATTACAGTCAGCCAAAAATGCCAGTCATTAGGGTTTCATGATTAGTTATTTTTTCCAGAAAATCCATATCCATGCAACACATTTTGTTGCTCTCTTAACTTTTTAACTGAATTAGAGTTGTGTGGTACTGGGGTATCAGACCTGTTAATAAACTGCTTCTTGCCATCAAAAGCACAGGATTTGAATCCTTCCATCTCCATTTGCTTACTGTGTGACTTTGAGCAAGTCACTCAGACAGTGCTTCTGCGTCACCCATGAAAAGGGACACTTTCTCTAGGGGGTTCACCTGGTTAACAAATGGATAAAAGAAAGCAGTATTTCAAATGTGTCCCTTATGGGGCCTTTGCCACCCCACCAATTATATTTGCCTTTGTCCAGAATTCTTGAGCAAAAAAGCTGATAAGTAGTTTGGGGTCTGCTCCTTGTAAAATGTGTAGCTTTCTGGTAAATTGTTGTGGATTGCAGTCAATAAATAAAATAAAATTATCCTCTGCACTAACTGCCAGAACCTTAGTAACTTCTTCATAAATCCCTGAAGATTATAGGTAACCAATAATGCAGGTTATTAACGTTTCTTATGGCTACAGCTTATCCATAAGGTTCTGATAAGCATAATTCTACTCTTCCACCCATGTTTTAACATTGTAAACTGCTTCTTGAACTAAATATTGTAGCATATTCTTGCATCGGTAAATATGTACATTGCTTTTTAGCATATATTTGTATCTGTAAATATGTTCTGTTCATTTCTTATGTGATCCCATTTAATCTGGCTGTGCCTGCAAATGGTCCATTGAGATCAGTGCACAACCCTGATAAACACATGTAAATAAATAAACTTGTTTTCATAAAATGCATGTGGATGCAAAACCTGATGTTCTGTTAAATTTTTAAGTGAATTAAAGTACTCTGCCTCTTATATGTCTCTGATTTTGCATAAGAGCTCTGATTTCATCTCATTTTTATGCCATAAACCATGTTAACTTCTTTTTTTCTGGAAAATCACTAAGGATTACAGACTATCATTCTCTAATGCCAGTCATGGAAGATTCATAAGTTTTATTGTTCAGAAAATTCATGTCCATGGAACACCTGTTATTCTGTTAATTTTTTAAGTGAAATATATTTATTTATTTATTTTTATTTATTTATTTAACATTTGTTGACCAGGAAAGTCCGACTAGATTTTATGTAGCACTTATGGCTCTGTGTTGTTAAGGAACTGCTTCCTGTAGTCAAAATGTACAGGGTTTAAGTCTCTGATTTTGCATAAGAGCTCTGATTTCATCTCATTTTTATGCCATAAACCATGTTAACTTCTTTTTTTCTGGAAAATCACTAAGGATTACAGACTATCATTCTCTAATGCCAGTCATGGAAGATTCATAAGTTTTATTGTTCAGAGAATTCATGTCCATGGAACACCTGTTATTCTGTTAATTTTTTAAGTGAAATATATTTATTTATTTATTTTTATTTATTTATTTAACATTTGTTGACCAGGAAAGTCCGACTAGATTTTATGTAGCACTTATGGCTCTGTGTTGTTAAGGAACTGCTTCCTGTAGTCAAAATGTACAGGGTTTAAATCCTTCCACCTCCATTTACCTACTCTGTGACTTTGAGCAAGTCACTCAGACAGTGCTCCTGGGTAGCCCTTAAAAAGAGACACTTTCTCCAGTTGATTTACGTAGTTAACAAACAGATTTAAAACTGTCCCTTTTGTGCCTTTATTGCCCTCCCCCTTTACTTTTTGGCTTTGTACAGAATTCTGAAGCAAAGAAGTTGAGATCCTTCTAGTAACCTTCTTTATAAAATCTGTAGCTTTTTGGCAAATTGTTATGGATTGCAGTCACTAGATAATATCAGGCATGTGAGTTTCAGCTTTGTATCTTTCAGAAAATGCTTATAATACAATGTTATTCTAACAACTTCCTTAGCATATAATAGAAATATTTAAAATCTGTTCCTGATTTTTCATCTTTGTTTCTGATTCTTGAACTAAGGAGTTGAGAGGGTAGAGGGGAATTATACTGTATGGTTCTGACATCAACAAGTTGAGATACATTTCTGGGTCATTATTTATGAATTTATTTATTTGATCTCAAGTAGATATCAGAGGTATATAGTCATATGGGTGACTGAAGCTGATGTGTGCGCATGCGCTTATGAGTGTGTGTGTGTGCACACGTGTGCATGCATGTGGATTAGAGATCAGAGTATTAGAAATGTTCTGGGTAGAAAGATACAATAATCACTGATAAATTGCAAATAAAGTTTCTAAGAGACAATATGAGAATATTTTTTTTATGGGCTGGACTTTTGCCACTTACTCTTAAGTCTCTAATGTCTAAAAAATAGGATCTGTGATCAAGCACAATATATTACAACTGCTGTATAACTTTTGTTACCTTATACATAGTGTAAATGGACAGTGTTATGTTGTAAGCAAGTAACTGTTCTGGACTGGGTATGAAAGCTTTGCATAAGTATAAAGTCCACATTTCAACCATGCTGAGAGCTTCCTTCCTAGTTGTTAGTAAAAGTGTCACATTCTACCCATCTGTTCCACATTATGTGAGATAGTACAGCATTCTACATTTTGAAAATGAAAGCTTGACAATGACTGCAGTTTAATTCTTTTGCATGTTGGTGTTATGGATGTTATGTTGCAAGTTTGCTCTTACTTCTATTGCTTGATTGCTTAATTACTTGATGCTGACTGTAGTTAAGTGCATTTTTGGGGGGAGTGTTGCTTGGCTGGGGTCTTGAACTTTTGCATTTTGAATTCTTTCTCCTGCAAGTCTCTAATGGTTTAAGAACCAGGTATATTGTAAAACACACCACCCCATCCTTTATATTATAACTGCTGAATAGCTTGTTTTTGCTTGTAGATAATGGAAAAGGAATGTTTTATGTTGCAACCAAATGTAACAATTCTGTAAGCTTCCTTCATAGTTGCTAGTGAATGTCCAGTGTTTTGCCCATTTGGTCCATATTTTGCAGTGTGCTAAATTTTGAAGACAGAAACATGACTATGGCTGCAGTTTCTTTAATTCTCTTTCTTGCTGGTGATATGAATGGTAGGGCAATAATGTTAAGCCAAACTAAACTGAATCTCAGCAAAAGATTTAAGAAATATTTCTAGTTTTAATTCTTTCAATCATTGAAACAGCATATGAGTATAAATTCTTCTGCTGAGGCTTGTTCACAGACAGTTATAATGACATCCAAAAAATGATGTAAACATCATTTAAAATTTGCCCCCCCCCCACCAAAAAAAAAAGAAAGGTTTATTGTGATGTGAGGTTTCCTTTTTTGTTCTACCTCAAGACATTCAAGTCTAAATTATTTCTGCTGGTATTAGTACTGCAGAGCAGAAACAAAGTATTGCAGGGCTGGGAAACAGTAACATCAAGTGGTTATTTATGGTTGTTACTGTTCATCAGTTCTTTCATTGTATCTTTGTTTTTGAGCTATTTTAATTCACCAGAATCACTAAGTGATTCTTATTTTTTAATGGGACATGCCATATTAATATGTTCTTGGAAGTCTTGTTCCCAAGATCCATTTCAAGCTCCCTTTTATGCAGAACATTCTACACACACACACACACACACACACACACACACACACACACACACACACACACACACACACACTCATATATATATATATTTTGTTTTTATTTATTTATTTATTTATTTATTTTTTAACTACCATGTAAATTAGAATGGCTGTAGGGTGAAACATAGTCAACATGTGTAGGGCCTAGAACTTTTTAAAATGTATTTTTTTATTCATTCATTCGCTTTTTGCCTAAATTACTCTGATTTGTATTCTTAGCACTGGTGGTAACTCCTCAAAAATTAACATAGCTGAACTACAATTTTTTTTAATGTTGCCAATTCATATTACTTCAAGTGCTGACAGGCCTTCCATTACATTCTTTTTGAGGTGTCAAAGTTGTAATCAAGGAGCTGTCAATTGACCTCTCTTTCTTCAGCATTAATGAATTTTTAGTATATATACTGATGTGTAAACTACTTTTACTATTACTAGTGTCAGCAGTAGGAAGATGTTTATCTTTTGTCTTGAATGCTGGTGTATTTGCCTAAACGTATTTCATAATGTCTGTCATGTAATTTCTATCCTTTTAGTGTGGAACAGTACACAACAAGGACAACATGCTGTTCCCAAATTTGTCTTATGATATTATTTTTCTCTTTTTTTCCTGTGACACAAATACTTTTGTGCTATTCTTCCACTTTTGTTGTATTGTTAGCTACCAACTTGATTTACTACACACTAACTCTGCATCCAACCCATAATTATTGACCATGACAAATTTAGCTATTCTCTGGGTTGGATATATAAAATGTGTAAATACATTATAGACTGTAGCATTCAAAGGGAAATAGTGTTTCATGTTTAACAATAGATTGTGGATGAATTGCTATTATTCACCTTGTATATTTCCTTTTTTTTTTTTTGGTCTTCATATATGTCCAACATTCCCTACCAACCAACTACTGATCCTCTATTATGCCCCAGCAAGAAAGGAAACCCAGAGCTGCCACTGCTGAATGAATGTCCTGAGGGGACTCACTAGAAACAACTGGAAAACTGGACTGATGCTCAAAAGGCTGTAAAAACACTTCAGCAGAGACTTCAGACCAAGACCACAAAACAAAGGGAAAATTCTGGTATTCTGTAGATGTCTCTTTCTACTCCTTTTTCTTCTGAAAGGGGAAGTCTGTGATGATGTGAGGTAGTGCCAGCTATGCCAGAGAGAGAAGGGCAATGCATGTGTAACATATGCCAGCATAGCTAGCTGGAATTTTGTAAAGAATTTTATGTCATTTGTATATCAAACTGATTTGTACAGATGCTTGTGTTAAAAATATATTTGTAAAGATGCGTGTGTTAAAAATATATCAACAGTGGGCCCTACTGGATAGAAAAGAACTATACATTTATATCAGACTGTATTGTTGTAACTGAGGAAATGTATGTTAACAGAGGATGTTGGATGGAAAGGGGTTAAGCTCAGCTCAGCTTACCTTAACAAAAATAGACAGAAATTAAATGACTTGATTTAGGCCATAAAGATTTTATCTCACAGACCTGAATGCAGCCAGAGTAGAATGTCTGGGAAAGGCCTGGGCTCTTATTGTCCTTAGTGGTGAGCTAATTGCTACCCTGGGGTGTCAGAGAATGGTTAGTCTCTACAGGAAGGATGAAAGTATTGAAATTATTTTACAGTCTCCAGATGCCTTAGCAAAGCCCTAGGTGTGTATTGTGACACATCCGGGCTAGATCTTGGATCATCTTCTAGTCAAGGAGGGTAGTGTGTAAACCATAGAATCATATGACCAAATGTGATGCTATTCTATAGCCAGCACTGAAATTATTTTGGATATTAATGAGAGATGTGATAGAGACACTTAGCACTCTGTTATTGGAACTGACACAAGACACTCATCCACTTCATCTTGCCTTGCTCTAGAAAGTAACTAGGGAATAGTAATTCTTCAGTCAGTTAGGGGAAATGGTGAGACTAGTTAAATATTGTTTTTCTGTATCTGTTTGAGTCTTTCCATCTGTGTTTTTTATATTTAGTGTGAACTGAAACTCTAGTGTTTATTGTAAATAGATATTCAGTATTTTCATGTTTTCTATTTTATTTATTATTAAATAAGTCTATACCTCTCATTCTAGCTATTCTTTTAGAAAATAACATTAAATTGAAGAGTAATTGCATTTATTTGGTGGCACTGTGTGCTTCATTCTCCTGAAAGTCTTCTGCTTGGAAACACTACCATTTTTATAAGTCTTAATTTTACTAAGAGTAACTTGGTACCCTGTAAAAGCCTTAAAGTAGCTGGCTGATGGCAGTGAATCTACCTTATAGTCTGGGTAGAGGTGGTATAGCGAGTTAATTTGTGTCAGCCTTTCCCTGGTGTGTGTGTGTGTGTGTGTGTGTGTGTGTGTGTGTGTGTGTGTGTGTGTGTGTGTGTGTGTGTGTGTGTGATTGTGGGTACGTGTGTGAAAATCAAATATCAAAGAATGTGTGTGTGTCAGCTACTTGTAAGAGGGACACAGATAATGGTTTCTGCAGAGAGAAAGGTGGAGTCTTATTTGGGGCCTAGAGAAGAAAACTCAGCCCCAGGATTGGAGTGTGCTCCCTGTGTGCTCTTAAGGGAAACTGTGCTTGGTGCATAGAGCTGCATCTGAAAATACTGTGTATATGCATTTTTGTTTTAAGTGAACATTCTCCACCAGTGTCAGTGGTGAGGATTGAGGCTCCTTGATTACTGGCCCAGAGGAGGGATGTCACATATTGGTGAGCAGTGGTGTGGATATTAATTGAACTTCTATAGCATGTAAGGAGTTGTCACTGAAGGTGTGTGTACTCTCAGTGGTTCCCTATTAGATGAATGAATGCTTAAAATGTCGAGTATGACATGCTTGACAGCTTTTAAGCGAAAGTTCATCTAAGCGAAACCTCAGAAGGTCGAAACAAGGAGTTTTGAAAAGTTATAGTTGGCCAGCCATCAGGAAGCCAATGGCTGACGTCAGAACGTTCACCCTGTCTAGCCATTCTTACAGTCCTCCACTGTGGTGCAGTCTTGACATTCACCCTGTGTAATGTTATGACAGTCCTTCCATGTGGTGCAATCTCGGAGGTGGTATGTTTAAGTAGGGGGAGTGTGGGGTCAATTTGCTTTTGTTTTTGTTTTGTTTTTTTTTTGTGGGGGGGTTGTAATGGTGTACAGTACATTTTAGCCATCAGCTGTTGGCTTCCTGATGGCTGGCCAACTATAATGTTTTGAAACTCCTTGTTTCAACATTCTGGGGTTTTACTTAGATGTATGTTCACTTAAAAGCTGCCAAGCATGTCATACTGGACATTTTAAGCATTCATTCATTCATCTAATATTGACCCCTCTCATCAGCCATAAGGTAAACGTACAGAGTTTCATTTTTCACAACAGTTTTGTTTTTGTTAGTTCAGTTTATTCTGGGAAAGCAGGCAAAGATATCAGCAGAGGATTATGGCAAGCTGACAGTGAACCAGTTGGCTAAGGTGTGCAAATTCAAAGGATTGGTGCATGCCAGTCTGACTAAAGAGGAAATGATTTCAGCCATAATCACATCTTCAGCATGGACTAGGAGCCAGGAAGATAACTAGTCTGGTAATGGGGATATGCAGCCCTCAGAAACAGGACAGTTCACCTTTTCCTCAGATGATTTAAAAACCCGTCTGGAGTTAAGGAGACTTGAACATCAGGCAAAACATAGAATTAGAATTGGCAGAGAGCCACTGCATTGGGAGAAAATGAGAAGCAGCGTCAACATGAGATGTACATGCTGACTCTTTGATAGGAACAAAGAGCTAATGGGGAAGGGAATAACAAAATCCCAGAAACAACAAAGGTCAGTAAATTTTATTCCAAAGTATAAAGAAGGTGGTAATTCTGATAGTTTTATTCATATATTTGAAATAGTATGTAGACAATATGATGCTGACCAAGGGCTCTGGGTACAGTTCCTGACCCCCTTACTCCATGTTAAAGCTGTAACTGCTGTTTCTAAATTGTCTGATACTGACTGTTTAAATTAAGATAAAGTTAAACAATGTTTATTGGAATGTTTTAAGTTAACACCTGAACCTTGCAGAAAAAAAAGTTTTGTGAGCATAGATGTAAGGCAGATGAAAGTGTATTTGATTAAATTGCATTGCTGAGCTAAGCACTTATTTTCATAAGTGGGTGAGCGGGTGTCAGGTCACCACTTTTGAAAGGCCGGCAAAGCTTTTAGTGAGAGAACAAGCCCTTAGCACTTTGCCTGAGAACATGAGAATCTGGTTGGCAGACCAGGAGTGTAACTGTGCAGATGAGCTGGGGAGAAAAGGGAATCTTTATTTAGCAAGCAGGGCATCACTGCACAAGAAGGAGATACCCAGTGTTGCACATGGATATAAGATAACCCATAGTGGGTAGCCTACTAATTCAGGTGCATGGCTGGGATTAAGGTTTAGATGTTTTAAATGGAAGCGGAGGGGCCATGTAGTATACAAATGTCCACTGAAGCAAAGTAGGGAACAAAAGATGGGGGAACCAGCAAGTGAGAATAAAAGTATGCCAGTGTTAAGTTGTATGGGGACAACAGGAATACCAAACTATCACCAGAGTTTGTATCCTATCTTAGTGGATGGAAAACAGGACACTGCTAAGAGAGATATAGCCTCTGACATAACCACAGTGAAGCCTGCAGTGGTTAAAGATGAGCAGTACTTGCTTGGGCAGTCCACTCCAATCAGAGGGATTTAGTAGGGTGTGTTTGAGGATATCCCTGCAGATGCCTTGCTAGGGAATTATTTTGATAATGCAGTACCTTGAATGCATGCAGTTGCACACAGTCAGGCTTGGAGATAAGCATGTGGGTCTGGTAACCTGGGAAGAGCCAGACAGATCCCACACCTGAAGTAGGGGCTGGTGATGTGGTTGTTTCAGGGAGGGACCTATCCTGTAGCAGTGAGCCTGAAGGTGAACCACAGCTGCTGATAGGTACTGATGTTCCTTTGGACGGAGTGACTGCAAGGGCAGAGGTGAGTGGCAGTACCCAGGCTGACAGTGAAAGGGGAGCTGGGAAGGGTCGCAAAGGTAGAGTTGAGACAGGCTCAGCTCTCAGACCCTACATTATGAGGTTTGAGGGAGGTAGCTAAGGAGGCACCTGATTCTCAAGGAAAAGGGGAGACTATATACTGGAACAAAGGGTTACTGTATAGAGTGTGGACCCCTGAGGGAGGGTTAGAGGGTGAGGTAGTACAGCAATTGGTAGTACCTAGAGCCTACCATCTGACAATTATAGCCATAGCCCATGACATTCCTTTTGCGGGTCATATGTGCATAAAGTGTACCAAGAGATGTGTTATGCAGAACTTTTATTGGCCTGGGATTGCAACGGATGTGACAGGGTACTGCAACACCCGTGAGCAATGCCAAAAAGTAGACAAGGTAGGAGACAAGGTCAAAGCTCCTTTGAAGCCTTTGTCTGTGATTGAGGAGCTGTTTCAGAGGGTAGCTATAGATATTGTGGGGCCTCTGAACACCCCAAGTTCCACAGAGATGAAATATATCCTAGTGGTAGTAGATTATACTACTAGATATCCTGAGGCAGTGCTTCCATCCTGCATTGAGGCAGAGAATGTGACAAAGGCTTTGTTGGAGATTTTCAGATGGGTAGGTTTCCCCGAGCTAAATACTCACTGACAGAGGTGCCAATTTCATGTCAGACCTGCTAGCTTGTCTGTGGGAGCACTGTGGATGAAGAACCTAAAGACCACCCCTACCACCTACAGACTAATGGTCTTGTGGAAAGGGTAAACTCTACACTACATACACACAAAAACAGTAGAACTGGACTAAATATGAAAAAAATGAAATAAAAAGCCGAAATAAAATCCAAATAAGAAATGTATTTAACACCAAAAAACACATTGAGCAGTAAGCACTTTGGTCTTAACTCATAAGACTTCTTCAGACTGAATAATGTGAATATGCATACCCAATTTATAAAAACATCACATGAAACTTAATTACTAACACTAAATTAGTGCTTTAGCCCTTTCCTTTTTAAATAAGCAGCAAAGTCTTCCCTGTCATTAAGGCCGGGTGTATAGCAGGCATTTAACTTTACTTGCCAAAGATACTTTAACCACCCAAGTTTTTTTTCAGCATTGAATATTTTGTCAACATTTCTAGCCTCGTCTAAGACTAAAAGCTTAAACTCCATTTTACATTTAGTAAATTTATAATGTTTCCAAGAGCGTTTTTTTTTCATCCCCTGTTGCCACAGCATGATTGTGTTTGTATATTATTTTATAAAGTTCTCTAATAGTATGACCTACATAGAAGGATTGACAGATCATGCTTTGCACCAAATAAACTACAAATCTTGACTTACATGTATAATTTCCTTTCAACTCAATTTTATATCCATTAATACAGATTTATTTAACCTGAATTAATAAGAAATTACACAAATTACAATTATAACACTTAAACATACCTGGATTTGTACACTCATTCTGAGGGGGCTTTAATTTACTCTGAAACAAATTTTTTTTAAACTTTTACCTTTTCTTTGTACAAACACTGGGGTTTCCCATACTACTTTAATAATTTCAGGGTGGCATTTAAGTAGACTCCAGTTTGTGGAAATAATATTCTTAATAGCTTTTGCATCCACACTATTCAAAACTTGCATAGATGCTTTGAAATCCACTTCCTTAGCAAAACCACCCCTTTTGGTACTATATTTTCTGCAATTTAAATTTTCATTGTATTTTTCTACAACTAAATTCTTGGGGTGCCCTGTACTTATAAATTTTGAACATAAACTAATGTTTTCTCTCTGAAAATCTTTTTCTCTATCAGTTAACTCATTTACTCTCATTAATTGCCACTTGATTATATTAAGTTTCATTTTCTTGGGGTGCATACTTCCATAATATAAGTAAGAATTGTTTTTTGAATATCCTTTTTGAAGATCATAGTCATTAATCTATCCCCCTTTCTAAAAAACAGTCACATCTAAATAGTTTATGCTAACAGGACTGTAATTAGAAGTGAACTTAATATAAGCGCAAACATTATTCAAATACTGCATAAATTCACTTAAAAGGTCAGTACCACCCCTCCAGATAAGAAACACATCATCAATAAAATGTTTGAAAAAAATTATGTGCTTCATATAAACACTAAAGATATTGAACCTTTCCCAACCATATATAAACATATTTGCATAGCTAGGGGGTGTTGCGGCACCCTTTGCTACTCCATTAACCTGACAGAACAATTTATTATTAAATTAAAAAAAATTAAAGCTGAGAATTAGGTCTAATATTTCCATCAACAGACTAACAGTATTTTTGGAAAATTTATTAGATTTGATTAATTCAAATCTAACCATCTCCATCCCTTCTTTGTTAGGTATTACCGTATAAAAGGACTTTATGTCTAAAGTGACTAGCAAGTCTTCTTCTTTAAGCCTTAAAATTCCAATTTTAGATTTAAAATCAAAAGAATCTCTCACATAGGAAGTACTAATCTCTACTACTTGTCGCAAATGCTTATCAACATATATAGCTATTGCTTCCATCTTATTCATACTGTTAGCCACTATTGGTCTCACGGGAGGGTCATTTAAATCTTTGTGAACCTTTGGCAAGCCAAAAATATGGCTCATTCTTGGAGAATCAACTGCCAAATATCTTCTGACCTGTTCAGTAATACGACCACTTAACAAACATTCTACTATCTTAGCATGAATAAATGAATGAGCTTTCTTCACCTCTGAAAATGTATATTCCGTGATGGAATTTAGTTGTAGAAAAATACAATGACATTTTAAATAGCAGAAAAGATAGTACCAAAAGAGGTGGTTTTGCTAAGGAAGTGGACTTCAAAAAGTCTATGCAATAGTTTTGAATAGTATGGATGCAAAAGGCTATTAAGAATATTATTTCCACATATTGGAGTCTACTTAAATGCCACACTGAAATTATTAAAGTAAAAGGGGAACCCCCGTGTTTGTACAAAGAAAAGGTAAAAGTTTTAAAAATTTGTTTCAGAGTAAATTAAAGCCTCCTCAAAATGAGTGTACAAATCCAGGTATGTTTAAGTGTTATAATTGTAATTTGTGTAATTTCTTATTAACTGGGGTTAAATAAATATGTATTAATGGACATAAAATTGAGTTGAATGGAAAGTATACATGTAAGTCAATATTTGTAGTTTATTTGGTGCAATGCATGACATGTCAGTCTTTCTATGTAGGCTGTACTATGACAGAACTTTATAAAAGAATATACAAACACAAGCATGCTGTGGCAACAGGGGATGAAAAAAACGCTGTTGGGAAACATTATCAGTTTACTAAATGTAAAATGGATTTTAAGTTTTTAGTCTTAGACAAGGTTAGAAATTTTGACAAAATGTTCAATGCTGAAGAAGAACTCAGGTGGTCAGAGTATCTTTGGGAAGTAAAGTTAAATGCCTGCTGTCCACCTGGTCTTAATGACAGGGAAGACTTTGTTGCTTATTTAAAAAGGAAAGGGCTAAAGCACTAATTTAGTGTGTTAGTAATTAAGTATCAGAAAGCATATGACAGGATGCCTAGAGAGGAGTTGTGGTATTGTTTGAGGAAGTTGGGAGTGTCAGAGAAGTATGTAAATGTGGTACAGGATATGTATGAGGGTAGTGTGACACCGGTGAGGTCTGCGGTGGGAGTGATGGATGCGTTTAAGGTGGAGGTGGGATTACATCAAGGATCAGCTCTGAGCCCTTTCTTATTTGCAATGGTGATGCAGAGGTTGACAGACGAGATCAGACAGGAGTCCCCGTACACTATGATATTTGCAGATGACATTGTGATCTGTAGTGAGAGTAGGGAACAGGTGGAGGAGACCCTGGAGGGGTGGAGATATGCTCTAGAAAGACGAGAAATGAAGGTCAGCAGGACTAAGAATATATGTGTGTGAATGAGAGGGAGGATAGAAGAATGGTGAGGATGCAGGGAGTAGAGGTGGCGAAGGTGGATGAGTTTAAGTACTTGGGATCAACAGTTGAGAGTAATGGTGAGTGCGAAAGAGAGGTGAAGAAGAGAGTACATGCAGGATGGACTGGGTGGAGAAGAGTGTCAGGAGTGATTTTTGACAGACGAGTACCAGTAAGAGTGAAAGGGAAGGTCTACAAGAGGGTAGTGAGACCAGCTAAGTTATATGGGTTAGAGACAGTGGCATTAACAAAAAGGCAGGAGTCAGAGCTTGACATGGCAGAGTTGAAGATGCTAAGATTTCCACTGGGTGTGACAAGGATGGACAGGATTAGCAATAAGTATATTAGAGAGTCAGCCCAGGTTGGAAGGTTTGGAGTCAAAGCCAGAGAGGCAAGATTACGTATGTTTGGACATGTGCTGAGGAGGGATGCAGAGTATATTGGGAAAAATATGCTAAGGATGAAGCTGCCAGGTAACAGGAAAAGAGGAAGGCCTAAGATAAGGTTTATGGATGTGGTGAGAGAGAACATGCAGGTGGTTGGTGTGACAGAGCAAAATGAAGAGGACAGGAAGAAATGGAAACAATTGATCCGCTGTGGTGACCCCTAACGGGAGCAGCCAAAAGAAGAAGAAGAAGTAAGTAAGTGTCATGTGATGTTTTTCTAAATTGAGTG
Source organism: Protopterus annectens (assembly GCF_019279795.1). Lineage (NCBI taxonomy): Eukaryota > Metazoa > Chordata > Ceratodontiformes > Protopteridae > Protopterus > Protopterus annectens. The sequence continues at coordinate 381,036,886 of NC_056746.1, forward strand.
TGGATATTCACATTGTTCAGTTTGAAGAAATCTTATGAGTTAAGACGAAAGTGTTTACTGCTTAATGTGTTTTTGGTGTTAAATAAATTTCTTGGTTGGTTTTTACTTCAGCTTTGTATTTTATCAAGACTAAAGACCATGCTAAGGGCATTTTCAGAGCAGTTTAAGAGAGAGTGGGACAAATATTTGCCCCATCTGCTGTTTGCATACTGAGAGGTATCTCAGGAATCCAGAGGTTTTTCACCCTTTGAGTTATTGTATGGGCATAAGGTGAGGGGTCCCTTGGATTTGATTTGTGATGAGTGGGAGGGTAAGTGTGAATCCCACAAGGAGACTGTTATGGAATATGTCCTAAACCTCAGAACAAGGCTTAGGGAGCTCATGGGCTTGGCCCAGGAGAACCTGGCATGAGCTCAACAGCTGAAAAAGGTCTGGTATGACAGGAATGCTCGAGCCAAAGAGTATGCTGTGGAATAGCAGGTTATGGTGCCCATTCCTGTCAGATACAATAAGTTGTGGGCAGCTGGGGAGGGACCCTTCAAAGTGGTAAGGAAGGTCAGTGCTGTTAACTACACTGTAAAACTGCTAGGCAAGAGGCAGGAGCACACACTGTATTATGTTAACATGATGAAGCCTTACCATGATAGGGAGGCCCTTATGCTAAGTATTTACAGTGGATGGCAGGAAGAATCTGAGGGGGATCTGGTGACTCATCTCCTCAGTGAGGCTCAGACTGGCACCTCAATGGAAGGGGTTAATAATTCCAATGCAGATGGGTTCTCAAGACAGGTTATGGGTTAATGTGTTCCCAGACAGGCTCATTCCTCTCAAGCAATGTTTCTCCAGGGTCACTTGAGAAACCTAGTTTCAGTCTTTAAAGGAGGAAGAGATGTGATGATGTGAGGTGGTGCCAGCTATGCCAGAGAGAGTAGGGCAGTGCATGTGTAACATATGCCAGCATAGCTAGCTGAAGTTTTCTAAAGACTTTTATGTCATTTGTATATAAAAACTGATTTGTAAACATGCTTGTATTAAAAATGTATTTGTAATGCTGCTTGTATTAAGAATGTATCAACAGTGGGTCCTGCTGGACAGAACAAAAATATACATTTATATCAGACTGTACTGCTGTAACTGAGGAAATGTATATATGTTAACATAGGATGCTAGAAGGGAAGGGGTTAAGCTCAGCTTACCTTAAGAAAAATAGCCAGAAATTAAATCACTTGAATTAGGCTATAAAAAGGTTATCTCACAGGCCTGAATGCAGCCAGAGTAGAATGTCTGGGAAAGGCCTGGGCTCTTATTGTCCTTAGTGGTGAACTAATTGCTACCCTGGGGTGCAAGAGAATGGCTAGTTAGTTTCTACAGGAGGGTTGAAAGTATTGGAATAGTTTTACAGTCTTCAGATGCCTTAGCAAAGCCTTAGGTGTGTATTGTGACACATCTGTGCTAGATCCTGGTTCAGCTTCTAGTCAGGTGGGGGGTGTGGGAACCAGGTGACCGGATGTGATGTCATTCTATAGCCAGCACTAAAATATTTTAGATATGAGTGAGAGATGTTAGAAACCACAGTAAAACCAAATATCAGATGCAACAACAACAAATTCCATACAACCAGGAATCCACCAAGCATTTTTCTAAACAGTAGCATTTTATTCAGATAAAATCTCTCGTAGAGCTTTGGTTAAAAAACCTTTTCAGAGTATAAAAAACACAAGTAACACACATCCTTTATATACAAAACAATTTACCCTAATTATTCAATAAAATAACTAAAGTAATTATATCACTACAACATATTTATCAAATTAAAACCCTCCAATTACATTCTGTATTAAGTCCCTTAGGGACTAAAGTGTCATACTTTAATATACAAATAAATTGTTTTTGTAATAGTTTGTTTCAAAAGAGAAATATTGAACCTATCCACCTTAACCTGTTCTAATATACTGACCTGAAGTCCTTTCACATTACTACCATGATATTCTTTAAAATGTGCAGCAACTGGGCTCTTCATCTTACACTTCTTTATGTCCCTAATATGTTCTAAAACTCTAACTTTGAATGCCTTTTACTTTCACCAACATAATTTTTATTACATGGGCATCTAAGTACATAGACACCCCCGCCCCCAGTGTCACATCTAAAAATATTTTGTGTCTCATATTGTTTCCATTAATATTTGGGAACACCCTAACCAAAAAACTACAACAGGAACATTTTTCACAAGGGAAGTTTCCTTTAAGGCTACTTCCCCTTTTATCTGAATAAAACACTGTTGTTTGTCTTTCGGCTTTTCCCGTTTAGGGGTCGCCACAGTGGAACTCCGGTCCACTAATGATTGGCAGTAGATTTTTATGTGCTGGCTTGCCGGGCCTAATGCACAACCTTCAAAGGAACGCCCATTCACGCATGTCGCCACACAGAAGACACTCTAACTGAGAATCGAATGGGCAACGTCTAACTGTGAGGCGACAACGCTACCGCAGCACCACCACCGCAGTTATTTTATCTGAATAAAACACTACTGTTTAGAAAACTGCTTGGTGGATTCCTGGTCATGTGTGATTTGTTATTAGTGAGAGATATAATAGAGATACTCAGTTCTCTGTTATTGGGACTGATACAAGACACTCATAAACTTCATCTTGCCTTGCTCTAGTAGGGAACAGTAATTCTTCAGTCAGTTAAAAAAATAATGAGACTAGTTAAATATTATTTTTCTGTACCTGTCTGAGTCTTTCCATCTGTTATTTTTTATATTTCTTGTGAATTGAAACTCTAGTGTTTATTATAAACAGATATTCAGTATTTTCATGTTTTCTATTTTATTATTTATTATTGAATATATATCTATACCTTTCATTGTGGCTTGTGTTATAGAAAATAGTTTAACCTTGGAGAGTAATTGCATTTGGTGGCACTGTGTGCTTCATGCTCCTGAAAGTCTTGCAGCTTGGTTGCAGTACCATTTGAAAAAGTATTAATTTTACTAAGAGTAATTGGGTACCCTGGTAAGAGCCTTAAAGTAACTAGATGGTGGCAATGAATCTATCTTATAGTCTGGGTAGGTGTGGTATAGCGAGTAAATCTATGTCAGCCTTTCTCAGGTGTGTGTGTGTGTGTGTGTGTGTGTGTGTGTGTGTGCGTGTGTGTGCGTGTGTGTGTGTGTGTGTGTGTGTGTGTGTGTGTGTGCATGTGTGTGCGTGTGTGTGCGTGTGTGTGTGTGTGTGTGTGTTTGTGTGTGTGTGTGTGTATGTGTGCGCGCACGTGCATGTTTGCAAATCAAATCTCAAAGAGTGGGGTATCAGCTACATAGAACAAGGACACAGTGCACTAATTTTTGCAGAGAGAAAGGTGGAGTCTTATTTGGGGCCTGGAGAGGAAAACACAGCCCCAGGATTGGAGTGTGCTCTCTGTGTGCTCTTAAGGGAAATTGTGCTTTGTGCAGAGAGCTACATCTGAAAATACTGGGTGTTTCCATTTTTGTTCTGGTGTCAGTGGTGAGGACTGAGGATCCTTGATTACTGGCCAAGAGGACGAACTTCACAAGGTCCACTGAAAGCAATTCAATCACTTGGGTCTCACATATCAATTATTTAAGGCATTTATTCTCTAGAAATAATTTTAAAGATTTTTGCCTACTCTTTAAGGTTTGGGGAGTAAATGAAAGGCAAGTCTGGCAGGACCTAATATCATATTAACCCACTAAACAAAATGGAAGAGGAATGGGTGCCCTTGTAGGGAATTTATATGTCACACAAACATTTACCCTTCCAGATAGATATGATGAAATTTGAATGCACTTTTCTTCAGAAAATGAAGGTTCAGCAATGGAGATACTTTTCTGCCCAATTTGTTGCTGAAGCTGACCACTGAACTCATGGTGCTCAGCTGACAAGAAGTCTGCTTAAGCCTACCAAATGGCAAAAAATGTTGGTGTGTTTCCGTACCATACATCTTTCTTATACTAGCACATACTCTTGTGCTAAGGAAGGAAGTACAGGAAGCAAGGAAGAATCCCATAGCTTTTTAGACTGGCCAGTTGCATGATCCTTGGCAGGATATGTTCCACGTAGTTACAGTTACTGCAAGAGTGATTTAATAAAGAACATCAGTGATGTAGCTGTCAGTACAAGGTGGAGATAGGAAATAAGGTGATGAGGATAAGCTAAGCTGTAAATAAAGTCAGTTGCAGAATACACAGCATAGAGAATATTATAGCTAGGAATGTAAATGTTGCATTGGAAACTTCACTTCAACCTTACATTGGCAAATTCCTTGAAATAAAAAGTTGATAAGAACACAGAGACAGCATTCAGCTGAATTACAAACAAGTGATTTTAAAACTGTGATAGGTAGAAGATAACCATGTAAAAAAACAGATTCACAGTTCATGTTTATGATTTTAAGTAATTGTGAAGCCTGATTATCAAACATAAAAAGGAATTCTACAAAAATGACAAATTAAATGCTCATATTTTTGAGAAAGCAATGTAAGGCACTGGTCATTTTGTGTAGTTTTCAGTTATACTTAAAGATTTCTTTGTATATTTGAAACTTTTTAATAAACTAAATGTGTCTGTGGACACCCAAGGTATCTTTGTACCAGGGAAAACATAAATCAACTGAAGTGACCCAAATAATATAAAATCAAAAGAAGCTGTTCATTCAGCAGTATGATTTGAGACAATTATGTATGGTGTATTTGAGCATCGTCTAATGTGCCTGTATTCTTCCAGCGCACAGCACATTTCATTCTCCACCACCAGTGGAGTGTATAACTCTTATTTTGTAAGGGCAGTGGTTGTGCACTCAGTCTAACTCAGTTTAATGCGAAGGAACCAGGACATCAAGAACTTTTGAGGGTATTCATGAAAATGCTTTTTATTTTTATGACAGGATTCATCCAGGGATGTTTGTAGTGAAAAATGCAATTTCTGTTAAATAAAAGAACAGGCTTGTACTACTTAAAAAGTAATATGATTTGTAGGTTCAGCATAGCTTGCTCTGACTTTCTGCAGTATGTGGATTAGGTTTTCCTTTGTCAGTATGTAATCATCTGCATATCTTTAAAGCATTCCACTGTCAGCAAATGACCTAATCTCACAACCATGTTTTTTTATGCTAGAAATCATTTTTCCATGGTTTCTTGTTGTGAGGCTCCATATAACAAACAATGAGTTAGAAGCTCATTATAAAAATTTCCTATACATCTTTCTTGGACATACTTGTAATGAGTATTATAAACTGAATGAAAATAAAAAAATGCAGCTCTTTCCAATATATTTTAACATTCTGCATTTGAACCATCAAATCCGACAAAATTGGACATAAATCTAGAGACAGGTACATTGTGTGATGTGAACATAGCCACAGGTATTGTCTTAGTAAAACAATTCTCTGATATGCCTAGAGTATGTATTATGTTGAATGTGTTTTCAAACTGAACACTTTGAATCTTAGAAAATTCCTTTGAACATTTTCCCAGAAGTTATGTGCTAAACAGAATAGACATAATGGATAGCAGGTAAAGGTAAAGGATAATACTATTAGACAGAAGGTAAAAGACTGCCTATATACTATTGCAGGATATCATGAAAGTAAGGAAAACTGGTAAGTAAAGTTATACAGAAACATTCAGCATACAATAACGTTCATGAGGCAAAAGTGAAGGGAGATGAGATGCCAGGATGAATGGCCAAGCATGAATCCAACAAAATCATCAAGTTCGCAGATGATACCACTGTCGTAGGTCTTGTCAGAAATGGTGAGGAAACGGCCTACAGGGATGAAGTGGAGCATCTGATAGGCTGGTGTGACAGCAACAATCTGACCTTAAATGTTAGCAAGACCAAGGAATTAAGGAGGTCACAGTGGAAAGAGTCAAAAACACCAAGTTCCTGGGGGTGCACATTTCAGATGACCTATCCTGGTCAACTCATATTAGCCACACAATGAAGAAGGCACGACATCTGCACTTCTTACAGAAACTGAGGAAAGCAAACCTGTCTCTGTCCATCATCAAAGCCTTCTACAGGGGAACCATTGACAGCATCCTCTCAAATAACATCACAGTTTGGTATGGTAACTGCAAAGCATCTGACTGCAAGGCTCTCCTGATGGTAGTGAGGTCAGCAGAAAAAGTTATTGGTTCCTCAGTCCCATCCATGGATGATTTGCACAAGACTCGGTGTGTGGGAAGGGCTAGGAAGATAATCGACGATCCGACTCACCCTACCCATGGCATGTAGTTCTACCTTTCCTCAGGCAGGTGGTATCGCAGATTACACTGCAAAACATCTAGACTGAACAAGAGCTTCTTCCCTCTATCCATAAGGCTGCTGAACTTGAATGCCAGGCATGACAGTGAATAATCAGAACAATATGCCACTTGCTGTGAAGTATCAGCTGTAGTAATCACTCTGGCAAATTGCTTCAGTAACTGGTACAGTTAGCCTGATTTCTTATGCTATTACTTCCTGCATGTACAATAGTCAGGAGTGAGTCACCACTCCATACATGTGCAATATGAATATAAGAATAGATCATCATACTAGAACTGATGAAGTGCAATATCTAAGCAAGCACAATTTGAAGTCATAGTCTTTGCAATACCTACTAGTATAATATTGTCTAATGTATTTCTGTCCAGTTGTGGTAATTCATTGTGTTGCTCATATTTTAATTATTACTGTATGTGCATTAGTCTTACTGTCACTCAAACTGTGTGTTCATTGTTATGTCTTGCACAGGGGCCAAAGCAATGTACTCTCACTCAGCTTGTACTGCTGTGTATATCTGATCAACAATAAAGTTGACTTTGACTTTGAGTATATCCAGTCAAAAATAGTGGTAATGAGTACTATGTGTCTGGGATGGGGAGTCATTTGGAGAGGTATAGATTAGTGGGGTACCATAACAAATTATCGCAGTTATTATGTCAAAAGTAGATTATGGATAACAAGCAGTTAAAGAAAGGTAGCAGGGAGCTGCATTTATCCTTTTTGACAGTAAAGTGGTGTTATGGTGAATTCTTTGTTGCAATTCAGCAGCTGGTGGTATAAGTCCAACTTTAGCCTTCATGGTGGGTACCATATTTTATAGATACAGGTGACATCAGAATTTGCAGTGGCACAGCAGTTTGCACTTTTTACTTGATAAACAGTATGATTATGCTGGAGACTCTGAGTAAGATTTTTTTTTCTTAAGGGTAAAGCATTTCAGTCCTAGAAAAGGGAGCCAAACAACCTGCTAACCCCTTGAACATGGAAAAATTAATACCGACAGGAATGGACAGCTTGCTAATGAGTTTGCCTTCAAGGTGTTTGAAAGTACAAACCTGGTGGAGCTATATATACTTAAAAATTAAATGCTGAATAGGTGGTTTTTCAAATACAAGCAGGGAACTAACACATTTATGGGTTTTATGCTTGATGGTTTGGGCAATTTGTCAAATTAGAGCCAGTGCTGAATGACACAGAAGTCAAACCGAATTTAGGATTTGACAATTTTTTTGTATTTCTTTCTGAAGTAGGGAATCATGTCATTAACATGAAGAAGAGTATAGCCAAGTAATGAGTCAGTGAGCATGGATATCCGAAGGAGGCCATGGAAGAATTCCTAAGGGCACCCCATGCATAGCTGATGAGAGATAGGCTATCTGTGTTTTGCTAAAGAAGCTGGGTGACCAGACCATTATAGCATCATGAAAGCTTAAGATGGACAAAAACTCTTAGAAGAAGCTAGAGTCCGGCATGTCAGATGCATTAATGCTTTGATAAAAATAGCTCACACCAACTATCACCCTTGCAAAACATATCCGACCATGCCAGTTAGGGAGAAAGAAAGTTTCAACGATCTTCACTAAGTGCCTTCAAATTGTAAATTAAAAAAAAAATACTTCTTCAGACATAATTGACATCATATAAAACACCATTATAAAGCACTTAAGCATCCATCACATGATTAAAAATTAAAAAAAAAAAATTCATTTTTTAGTTTTCAGCACACATTTAAAATTCAGTTTATCATTTAATCTTGCATCTAATGCTATTTCAGTATCAAAATCAAAGACACGAAAGACTGAATGTGTAGTTGTATATTTTATACTATAACTGCATTGGATTGACTGACAATTCATTTTTTTTTTATTGGCTAATTTTAGTCATTATGTCTTTTTAATGGTGTTTTTAATACTGCCACTTCGGTCCAAAGAAGTTGTTTTATTTGCAAGATGAAAGCATTAACATTTTCTTTTAATTGGTAGAGTTATTCAGTGTTTTTGGCAGTTTTAAGTTCAGCAGTGTCATCCTTTCCAACTTGTATAAACCTGAATGAACACCAAAAAGGCATCATTAGTCCAGTAGAGGTGAAATAGATATCCTACAATCCCTCCCATTACCTGCTACAATAAATATGTTCACCTATGAACTGATCCAAAACTGGCTGCCTGGGTTTGAAAGGCAGAATCAAACAAAGGGAGGACATCAGCTGTGTCAGAGTTTCTTGGGATGGGAATGTTTTGAATTAAGTTCTGTACAGAGGTCTAGCTCCATAGGTATAAATAAATAAATTAATAAAGCAGTGATTATGACCTACACAATTTGGGTTTCAATTGTGACATAGGCACTGGGGAGAAGGAGGAATGAAGGTGTAAACTCTACTCTGGGGAGTTAGATAAAAGTCATATATATACATAAACCCCATGGTGAAATATGTTTTGGAGACCAGAGATTCCCGGAGGCCCTTGGCTTCAAATAAGCATTGTGTTTGAGGTCATGTGTTTTACATAAGTAGGAGATATACTTTCACATGCCCCCGTTGCATAGAACCCCTTAGAAGGAAGTGGGCATATGCAAAGAGGAGAATTGGTAGGGTTAGATTAAACCCCTTGAGTTCCTAAGTAGGATAAACCATACTGCTCAACTTCTTTGCTCAAGAATTCTGGACAAGGCTAAATATAATGGGGGAATGAAGGCCCAAAACCAAGGACATTTTTAAATGTTGCTCTCATTCACTTAAAAAGTTAATAGAACAACAGGTTTTCAGTCAGCATTAATTTTCAGAACATAAGATGTATGAAACTCTGATATCTGGTACTATTGACTGTCCATATTCCTCAATGTTTTACCTGAAACATCAATTTTTTTTACAAAGGACAGCAAAAATATGAAGATGACAGAACCATATTTACTTCATGAAAACAAATAAGTCACAGGACTCTCACCTTGCATGTAAATGAATGAGACAGCTGGGTAAGTGAGTGGAAGCTTGATAGTCCCCAAAGAACTAGGTGCAAATAAATGTCCCAAAAATCTGTACAGAGAACTGAATAAAAAAACAAGAAAGTATGGAACATGGACATGGAAGAAGGGAAGAAGCCATGAGCTGAGATAATCAAATTCCACAATTAAGATTCCAAGAGCAGTACAACTGTACTTCATGCCTTCCCTCACAGAAACATTTATATTTTAATATAATGGAGGGAAGCTCTTCATATGGGTAACTGGTGGCAGACAGGGACAGTAGTGCTGGATGAAACTTTAAAATATAAGTGTTAGACTAGTGATTTATGTAAGAGATGCCAAGAAATTTAGCTTCTGATGACATTGAATTAGGTTGGGTTTGAATGCTTGTCCTTAGACTGGCAGACTAGCCAAATGCAATGATTTGCAAGCATTTTCTACTTGGGCTATTCACTGATATGGTGGATGTCTTTGGCTGCCATTTGCCCATGACCTTAAAAATATGTTACTATAGTGTAGCAAAATATTATTGTCTACCAATTTCTTAGAGGTGGTTTTTAGAAAGTTAGCAGATTCACAAGTAACACACTGAAAATAGATGTAGTTGATAGAGAGTACTGACAGTTAAATCAGTGGCCTGAGCAGATTCCAGTCTTTAAAGGCCAGCTTAGAATGTATCCCTAGTAGGACGAATACTGTTATTATATTTCTTGATGATTGGGTGGGAGATAGGAAATTCACCCCGGGGATCATGTCAGTCGCCCTGCTAGACAAGGGCCTGGAGAAGTAAATATTGTGGGAAGAAATATCCAGGGAATTGTTATGGCTAGGCTTGCATAGGCCCTAGGGCCGATAGCCTAGTACCAACCTATGAACCTATGAACCTATAATTTGCTTCATGAAAGTATATATTGCATTTTAAATATGAATTTCATAAAGTCGTGCAAGTGCAGAGGCTTAATATAGCTAAATTATATTTATTTATTATTTATTTATCTTTTGCTTACTGAGAAAGTATGACTGGGTACACAGACCCAATTTTATTAGCGGCACAGGGAGAAAGCTCCATATAACATAATTATATTGTTTCGATAACAAAAAAATGATGTAAGAATACACAGTTTTATAAAGTTTGCAGTATAATAAGTTAAAATCATTGCAATTATTGTTAATAGACATTGAAATTTTTATTAACTGTTAACTAAATTAAGATTATACATATGCAGTCATTTGTAGCAAAGGAAATTTTGTGAAGAGGGGAATAGTGTGAGCTGTTGGACATGCTACACCTAAAGAAATCCCAATCCCTCCAAGCTACAAGCTCTAGGAACCTAAACCTTGTCACCACAATAAACAGGACATGCTGGAGGGATAGATTCCTGTCCCAGAGACTTCCTATACTCTGGAACAAGCTACCCATCTATGTCAAGCAAAGTTTTTCGTTAGTACTCTTCAAGAAAAATCTTGATGAGTGGATTGGAAATAGGAAATACACCCCGGGGATCACTTCTGTGTCTCTGCTGGACAGTGGCACAGGAAAAGAACTTTCTTGGGTGGCGTAAGCTATGGTACCTTGCTGGCTAGGCTTACGTAGGCCCTTGGGCCGATAGCCTAGTACCTACCTATGAACCTATGAACCTATGACTAGTGGGAAATAGGAAATATACCCTGGGGATCACTTCTGTTGCTCTGCTCAACAGGGGCACAGGAAATTAATTTTCTTGGGTGGCATATGCCAGGGAACCTTGTTGGCTAGGCTTACTTAGGCTCTTGGGCTGATAGCCTAGTACCTACCTATGAACCTATGAAACCAGGTACAGACATCACAAGCTGAACTGACAACTTTTAAACATGCGGCTTTTTAGATCTAAGTGATGGTTTTGTTTAGGTAACCTTGCCACTGACTTTTACTAATTAGATGTCAGCACAGCAGTGTGTGGGCATTGGTAATTTTCACAGTCCTGGCTAGCTAAAGAAACAATGTTTGGGGTAAGGGTAGTGAGTGCTGCATGCTAGTCATTTTCACAATCCTGGCTAGCTGAAAAAACAATATTTGGGATAGAGGGGAGTGAGTGTTGCATGCAGCTTTATACAACAGCTGTATTTCTAAGCACTGCACACAATTTGCAGAAAAACATATATTTTACTGTGATCCCTTAGTGTTCTTCCCACATTTTGACCTAACTGCATAGTGCTAGAGCTATGAAAATAGAAGTCCGACCATCCAAAAGAGGACATGAGACGTCAAACGTGCCACCACATGATCAATCAACAGTGTGTTAAAAGCCTGCTTTTCAGCAGATGATGCTACCATATCAGAGGATATGTTTAATTGTGGGCTTCCTGAACCAGACCTGGGGATTTTGTGACAATAAACATGGGAATTATATTGAAAAAGAATATACCATTAGTGTCAAAATGACTGACAGACACAGGCTGAAGGCTGATTAGTTTAGAATGCTTTGGTGCACAGAACACCTTCATTATCACCATGAAGAAACTCCACAGATGAACTGAATGATCCTCTAAACTGCTTTGGTGTGTGTGTGTGTGTGTGTGTGTGTGCGTGTGTGTGTGTGTGTGTGTGTGTGTGTGTGTGTGTGTGTGTGTGTGTGTGTGTGTGTGTGTGTGTGTGTGTGTGTGCATGCATGTGTGTGCGTGTGTGCGCACATGCGTGTGTGTGTGTGTGTGTGTGTGTGTGTGTGTGTGTGTGTGTGTGTGTGTGTGTGTGTGTGTGTGTGTGTGTTATTCTGCTATGGGTGATGCCCCAGTCAGGACGAGACTCTCTGCCCTGCATTCTCCGAGTGCTAGTATAGATCTGGCTTCTATGACATCATGTATTGGATTAAGAAAGTAATTGAAGGATGAAGTTAGGGATAGAAAAAAGTAAAACGTGAATGATCCTCTCGCATTTTAGTTTGGTTAGAGACATGGTTATTCAGGTTCCTTAACCTTCCTCAGTCATTGTGGGTGTATCACAACTTAGTGTTCCTTCGAAAGAAACATCTTTGTTGAGGTAAATGCCATCATCTTTATGGATTTGATAAGGGTTAGGTTATAGGGGGTTGTGCAACATAAATATGAATGGAGTGACAGTATCCAGTCCAATTGCATGGACCTACAAACTGTAGCCCATTATAAACTATAAAGATATCAAGCAATGGATTGCCTCATTTCACATCTCTCCACATACATGCAGTAACACATTTTTTTTCAGGTCTTAAAAAGGAGCTTGTCCCAAAACCATTTTTTGTTGACTGTATAGTTCAACATTTCTCGGGGAATCATATTTGCAGAGGAGGGATTAGTTGAGTTGTTTGCATGATTTGTTAAAGCCCAGACTATGTGAAATACACAGCTTAATATAGACTACCAAAAAGTTGGCTGATGCCTCTTATTTCGAAACTATGAAGGTCAACAGGTGACAATAAATGTCTAGGGTTACCACCTGTGACTCTTTTTAGAGGATAGTACTCAGTTCAGCATCTGTGTCATGTGAAAAATACATAAAAAATGACAAATGTCATATTTTAAAAGTGGATGTTTTTTTCAACCCTCTCCTAAACAGTGCAGAAAACCATTATATTATATCTGGAGTATCTTATTATATGAAACAACAGAACCAACTGCAGTACATTAACTGTGAGACTTTCTTTTGATGTTGTGTCTTTCGGCTTTTCCCGGTTAGGGGTCACCACAGCGGAACTCCGGTCCGCTAATGATTGGCAGTAGATTTTTACATGCCAAGTTGCCGGCCATAATGCACAACCTTCAATGAAGGTATGCCCATTCACGCATGTCTCCACACAGAAGACGCTCTAGCTGAGAATCAAACAGGACAACGTCTTAGTGTGAGGTGACAACGCTACTGCAGCACCACCACCGCAAGCTCTTTGCATTGGTTGATGGTGTGGGTTATCCTGAAAAACCTTACATTTCAGTAATGCATATCCTTCTCCTTACATTTGAAAGAGAGACCACCCTATGTGATGGGTGCCCCCTGAAAGAAAATGAGCAAAACTATTTTTTAATGTTGATGCTGTTTAGGTAGCATGGCTGAGAAATGGGGATTTTATATAACTGCAGTTCGGAATATCAAAGCAGTGACCATGAATGGTGAGTACAAAACAAATCACCCGATTAACTATAAATGTCTTTCACTGTGTCTCCCTACTGATGATTAGCAGCATTTAAAAATATGTACAACAAAGTTTGATATGAAAATGCATACCATAGAATTACACAACTGCAGACGCACATGCAACCCCAATACAAAGATTAATCTGCAGCCAACAAAATGGTTATGGTACACATATGGAAGTGAACCAGCTGCATGGTCAATGCCGCAGAACACAGTTCATAAAGAGCATCACGTATGTACTAATATGTTTAAGGTCTCATATCTCAGTCTAACAGTAACACAGTCAGAGTCATGTACTATTGTGATAAAAATGGATCCCACACCACACATATGAGCCAATGTGATAGCAAAAAGCACAGCAGCAGGTGTTATGGGTTAGGTCATGAGTCACAGCTATGCTAGATGGCAGATTAGACCTTGATTGTTGTACACATCTCTCTCCTGGCAGGACCAGTTGGACTGTGGATAAACTAAATATAAGGTGTAATTTGTGCAGCTGGCTGGAGGTTTACTGAACTAGGGGCCGGAAATACCCCTGTAGACACAAATAATAATTTCAGTGGTGACTATATTGACCAGTAAAACCTGCCTGGGGTGGACCAAGGATACCAGTGGCATTTTGAAGATATCCTCTAGCTGGATCCTACAGCAAATGTCATCCACTGCACCATGCAAAGATATAAATTCAGGTGACAAAGTTGCAAGGCTGTATGTATACCAGTGATGCATGGATCCCACACAGTTTGCCACTCACCAGGTATTTTTGACACAGTGGACGTCACACATATTGCAATCCAGAAATCTGCCACCAGTGATGCATCTGCATATATTAACTAGTATGAATACTACTTTGAAAAGCTTCAGGTGGTATATGGCTTCAGGTGGTATATGGCTACAGAGGTCATATAATAGATGTGTGTGCATGTAATCTAGGTAGAAACCATGATGCCAGTGTGTGGCACTCTAGCACTGTGGACCAAGCCTTTGAAAGTGAGCTGATCCCTTACAGTCTGCTCCTCATTCATGTTACATACCCCCTCAAACTTTAGCTGATCACACCTATCTGTTCAGCACAAACACCACATATAAACGGGCATACCAAACAGGCAGTAACATAATAGAATGTGCATCTGCATATCTCAAAATGAGGTTCTGGTGTCTGATTATCTCTGGAGGAACATTTTAGTAGTCCCTAGAAAGGCAGGTAGAGCTTTACAGTTCTTTATGGCCTGTTTGCATAACTTCAACTTTAGCCCCCTTGCACTCACCATCCATCTGATAACCCTTCATGGCTATATGACTAATGCAAATATGTTCTTCCACCTCTAACTATAAGGATCTGGTCAGCAACAATGACAAAATTAGACACAGTAAATGCATGATGCCGTGATGCAGCAGTTATGTGGATGTTATGTTATATGTATCAACAAAAATGTGTAATGCATGTTTCTCTGCATTAATGACAATGTATACAAATGACAACTAAAACATATCATGCAAGGGTTCATCATCTGCCATGTAACTAGCACACATGCACACAGACACACACACACACACACACACACACACACACACACACACACACACACACACACACACACACACACACACACTCTGGAAGCATGTCTAAGACGAGCACCTCAAGTTATTCATGTCCATATTTGTCCACAGCTCACAACCAGTGTGAGTTGTATGAAGCTCACATCACCAACCTAATGTTCACTGACTAAGCTCTACCACATCTATGCCCCCTGGGGTATCTATATGAGCTTTCTGCAGAATGTCCAGACTTTTGCCTCATAATTTTTGGTCTCTCCTCACAAAATTTGTAGTTTCTGGCAAATCTTTGGGATGATCTGAGAACTGAAATCACTAAATAATGACATACAGTTGTGTCTCAGACTTCATATCCTTCAGACAATGTATGCTAACTCAAATCCTGCTATTCTAGCAACTTTCTAAGATTATAAGAGCAAGATTTAAAGTTTGTCTCTATTTTGGGGCCTTTGACCCCTTTTGTTTAAGGCTTTGCTCAGATTTCCTGCACTAAGAGGTTGAGAGGTATGGAGATGAGTGCATTCCTGTGTGTGCCCTGGATAAAACAATATCAGCAGCAACTCTGCACAGTATACATAATGTGCTATCCAATGGAGGGTTTTCATGAGGATGAGATGAGGATGTCTGGTACATATTTGCTGATGTGGAAGCCAGTGGTGGAGTCTACAGTTATCATCCAACTGATATTTGCCTGTTGTGAAACAGAGGCTGCTGCTCAAAGCCAGAACAGTTCAGTGAGCAAACCTCCCTGTACAGATGTGAAAAAATAGTGTTAGACAGATGCTACTGCTGTACAACAATAGCCTCATGGTATACCCCTTCTGTTTCCTACTATTGTACCCACACACACACACTAGCCATATGCCAAAAATTCCATTGTGCAGTCTTGTCCTTTCAATACTCTAACAGTCCAGGCATGTGACTCCATGCTTTGCTTCTCTAGTACTTCTGCATGCTGTGTGGGGGCATAACTTGCAGTAGCATCCACATCAGCTGTAGCAGCTGTGGTGAGGCCAAACTCAACTCTCAAAAGCAATGAACCGACAAACTAGGTAAAAGGCTGGGAACAGAGGCAACCAACACTTTAGGACCAAAATTAAAAAACTCTTAAATGTAAAACCAAAAAAAAAAACAAAACAGTAATGTAAAGCACTTTTTGTCTGGCTACATGGCCAGACTTCTTCAGACAAAGAAAGCAAAAAGTTTTCAGCATTAAGTATTCACCCTGTACCTTCCTATTAACTAATTAACCAATAAAAACACATCTACATAGAAACAATTAAAAGTCAGTAATTAGATAATGTTAAAACAGCCAGGTTCAGCATTTTCCAACTTGAAAAGCTACAAATAAGTATTAAGTAAGCAACCCCACCATCCCCACCCACCAAACGAAACATTTTACCGTAACATTTGTTACCAAATATAATATTAAATATTGGTTAAACGTTTACTTAAAATTTTAAAATTTTTACACTTAAACTTGTTAAAATTATTTTACACTGTCTCTAGACACTTTACATGTTGTTTATACAAAATGTTGTTAATATACTCCATTAACTACAAAAATGTACACAGTTACTTTAGACCAGAGGTTAAAAAATCCATTTAGCTTTTACACTTCCAAGGTGCGAATTATGTTCTACACTAAACCTCCAATTTTTGTATCTAGGGCAAAACAGCAATCAATAAGTCAACTACTCAAATTTTTGTTTTAAAATACTAGAGAGATGACTTCATTTAGCCCTGGTGCCCTACTGGCATTTAGCTTCAGCTGCCAAAGCAGTTCTAGTTGTTCCAGCATTAATTGGAATGGACCCCCTCTTAAGTTGGGTATAATCTGATCGATAATTCTAAAAACAAAAGAATGCCTAGCATTACCATTACAATGCCTTGCCAAAGCGTTCTCCTGTTTACCTTTGGCAATACTATGTACATGCTCATATACCCTTTCCTTTAGTCTTCTGTCAGTTTTTTCGACATAGAAGGCTAAGCATGTCTGACACTGGGCTAAATTCACCACTGCCTTGGAATTACCATTAAACCACCCTCCTACTTTATAAGTACTTCCTCAAATCAAAAAGGTGCTACCAGTCGCCATAAACTTACAAAAATTGACAGCCTCACATTTGAACATTGCAGGTATTCTAAGGCACATAGCCTTCCCATTTTCTAGGAGGGCTTTTAAATTTTTACCTCTTCTAAATGTCACAATAGGTTTTCTCCCCACCTTCTCCATTATCTTTGTGTCTGAACCAAAAATATTCCAGTTTTTCTGCAAAACACTAAATGGGGTAATGAAACTAATTCTATAGTTTTCAAATCTACTGTCTCCTACTGTTAAACCATCCGTAGTTACTTCTATACAACTTGAATCATGGGAAATTTCTTCATGGTTACATAAGATAGGTTTAAACCACAGGTTTGTCTTTTAAACTGCATCTCACTCACAAGCTTAGACACCATCGCAACTGGTACCCTCTATGAATAAACATATTAGACAGGGCATTACACTCTTCTAAGAAATCCTTCTCATCTGACACCATTCTGGCAGCGTGGACTAACTGACTTCTAATGACAGATTTTTTTTTGGTGGTGGGGATGTGAACTTGTATAAAAAAAGAAAGAATTAGAGTACATTGACTTGCGGTATATTTTAGCCACATACTTTTTAACCACTCTATCGTTAATTAAATTAACATCCAAGTAGGCAATAAATTCTTCATGGAAGACACTAGTAAATTTTAAAAAACTAGTGGTATGGTTTAAACTATCCACCAGTTTTAGAGCCTCTTGGTGTTGCCCTCTAAACACCAGAAAAATGTCGTCCAAAAAACTCATATACACCACAGTTTTATCCATTGTGACTTTATTGTTAAACAAAAACTGGTGTTCCCACTGGGCCATCACCAAATTAGTGAATGAGGCCCCACAGGGTGAGCCCATGGCTACACCCACTTTTTATAAATAGATGTCAGAATCAAACAAAACAAAGTTGTTAGACAACACCACATCCAACATGTCTTCCATGAGCCTCATTTCATTGCAAGGTGCGCCATGAAACTGTAACCTCTCCACCACCCATTCTATACCTGTAACCTCTCCACCACCCATTCTATACCAATGGCACTCAGGATAGAGAAGTACAAGTCACAAACATCAATAGTTAGAAAGTTCACATCCTCCATAAACTCATGCTTGTTGATGTTAACTAGAAATGCCCAAGAATCCTTACAAATTTGCCTTTCTTTTTCTACATATTTTTTAAGGGTAAGGTCTATCAGTTTAGCAATAGCATAAGTAATTGACACCCTTGTGTCAACCAGTGCCCTCATCAGGGGATTGTGAATATTCTTCTGCATCTTCAGAATGCCAAACAATGCTGGAATTTTTGGGGACAAAGTCTGCAAATAGTTAAAAGTTGACACATCAATAGCTCCTTCAATAAGCAAATCATGTAGGAAAATCCTAATACGATTGTAAGGAACATGTAATTCATGCAAACTTGCTTTTACATATGTAACATTATTTAGAACATCATTCATTCTTTTATTGTAGTCTGCCTTATCCATCCAAACTAACTCCCCTCCCTTATCAGGTTTTAGGAAGTGAATAGGTACTGATAAAAATAAAGACAAAGCTTTCTTTTCTTCTTTTGTTATATTCCATCCCCTTCTGTCCACAGTACAATTAAACAAGTCCCGCATCTCCATTTCAGATAGAAATTCAAATAGTGACACAAGGGGGTGTAAAGGGGGGTTATAAGTACTTGCTACACGTAATACTGGTAGCCAATAGAATATTCAAAATCACTTTAAGAGTAAAAAGCTTCAAATCCACTAGGGTTGCTGGTAAATTAGTGGAAGGAACAAATGTCCAATCTTTTGCAAGTACTTCAATCAATATAGGGTCAATGTCAAAGGTAGTTAAATTAAAAATTTGAAAGTCCCCACTCTGATTAGTTATAACTTTGCAGCATTGACATTCAACTGGAAGGTCAACCTGGTTAGTTACCTTTTCTTTTTCTTCTTCTTGTTGCTCGGGTTGTAATTCCTCAGTACCCCTCTTGTGTTGTAATGTCTCTGATGGTTCTGCCCACGATTGTCCTGAAAATCCTGCACCTCTCTAGCCCCATTTTCTGTACCTTCCTGGTCAGAAAAAGCCAAATAAAACCCTCCATTTTTTTTTCAGGTGTGCTAGTTGCATGCATGTGACTCCCTTTCCCTTCATCGTTCCTCTGCACAGCATAAACAGTAATTCCTGGCTCAACTGATGAAGTTTGGTTGTAAGGGTGGGTTTGTGGTCCAGCACGGCCAACTGCTTTCCAAGTATGTGAAGGGGGAGGTACCGGATACGTTGCGCCATTTTTGTAGTATTTTAAATATCTATTGGGCTTCTTTATTTTTTGTTCTGTGCTTGCCTTTTATAATCTGTTGATCAATAGATGTAAAAATCGTCCTATAATCAAACTGGTATCTAGCAAAGTCAGCATCAGATTTTATGTCTTTGTCTAAACTGGTAGTATCCATTATTAATTTATCAATAGTAAGTTGGTAATGCTTACACATTACCTCCATTAATTCAGTCCCATTTCTATTAAATAAGGCAAGCAGTTCTTTATGAATATCTGACCCATCTTCCAAACCTGTCGGGTATTGCCAGAATCTTAAACCTTTAGGGATGACCCCCTCATGGATACACTCTGTAAAATAACTTACTTCCAATTGAAGTTTCCTTAATTTCAGTAACAGGCAGTCGAATCTCCCTAGGCTGGATTTGATAGTTGTATTAACTCCAGTCAGTCTCCCTATATGCACCTCTTCAGGCCAGGATTTAAGTGAAAGGAGGTTATTAAACCAACCATTGAGGTCGGGAAGACCTCCTAGTCTTGAAGGTGATGAAAAACCGTTGTTTGCAGTCACTGTTGTTGCTGCTCCATTGGAAGCTATTACAGCCCTTGTTTGTACATTGTCCACTTGTGTGGTACTAGAACCTTTTTCCATATCAGGAAACCTTATAGAAGTCCCCTCATGTGGTGTGTCCAACAAGGGGGTCGCCGAGGTGGAGGTTGTGACAGGTGGTCCACCCGAAAAGATAGGTCATGAAGTTTCTACACCATAACATTCAGTAGGACAGTAAGGTTACCCACCCCTGTAGCTGACACTTGGGAAGGTGGGGTAATCGAGTGACTAAGTCCAAAGATGTGTTCTGTATTCCTCCAGCAGCCATAATGAACAGCTAAACTCACCTCTCGAAAACAATGAACCGACAAACTAGGTAAAAGGCACTGCTGGGAACAGAGGCAACGAACACTTTAGGACCAAAACCAAAAAACTCTTAAATGCGAAACCAAAAAAAAAAAAAACAGTAATGTAAAGTGCTTTTCATCTGGCTACATAGCCAGACTTCTTCAGACAAAGAAAGCAGAAAGTTTTCAGCGTTAAGTATTCACCCTGTACCTTCCTATTAACTAATTAACCAATAAAAACACATCTACATAGAAACAATTAAAAGTCAGTAATTAGATAACGTTAAAACAGCCAGGTTCAGCATTTTCCAACTTGAAAAGCTACACATAAGTATTAAGCAAGCAACCCCACCATCCCCACCCACCAAACAAAACATTTTACCATAAAATTTGTTACCAAATATAATATTTAATATTGGTTAAGTGTTTACTTAAAATTTTAAAATTTTTACACTTAAACTTGTTAAAATTATTTTACACTGTCTCTAGACACCTAACATGTTGTTTGCACAAAGTGTTGTTAATATACTCCATTAACTACAAAAATGTACACAGTTACTTCAGACCAGAGGTTAAAAAATACATTTAGCTGTTACCCTTCCAATGTGTGAATTATATTCTACACTAAACCTCCAATTTTTGTATCCAGGACCAAACAACAATCAATAAGTCATCTATTCAAACTTTTTAGTTTTAAAATACAAGTTAGTGAGATGACTTAATTTAGTCCTGGTGCTCTACTGGCATTTAGCTTCAGTTGCCAAAGCAGTTCTAGTTGTCCTAACAATAATTGGAACAGACCCCCTCTTAAGTTGGGTATAATCTGATCGATAATTCTAAAAACAAAAGAATGCCTAGCATTACCATTACAATGCCTTGCCAAAGCATTCTCCTGTTTACCTTTGGCAATACTATGTACATGCTCATATACCCTTTCCTTTAGTCTTCTGTCGTTTTTTCCGACATAGAAGGCTGGGCATGTCTGACACTGGGCTAAATATACCACTGCCTTTGAATTACCATTAAACCACCCACCTACTTTATAAGTACTTTCTTGAATCAAAAAGGTGCTACCAGTAGCCATAAACTTACAAAAATTGCAAGCCTCACATTTGAACATTCCAGGTGTTCTAAGGCACATAGCCTTCCCATTTTCTAGTAGGGATTTTACATTTTTACCGCTTTTAAATGTTACAATAGGTTTGCTCTCCACCTTCTCCATTATCTTTGTGTCTGAACCGAAAATGTTCCAGTTTTTCCACAAAGTTTTAATAATTTCGGAATAACCAATATTTAATATTATATTTGGTAAAAAATTTTATGGTAAAATGTTTTGTTTGGTGGGTGGGGATGGTGGGGTTGCTTGCTTAATACTTATTTGTAGCTTTTCAAGTTGGAAAATGCTGAACCTGGCTGTTTTAACATTATCTAATTACTGACGTTTAATTGTTTCTATGTAGATGTGTTTTTATTGGTTAATTAGTTAATAGGAAGGTACAGGGTGAATACTTAATGCTGCAAACTTTTTGCTTTCTTTGTTTGAAGAAGTCTGGCTATGTAGCCAGATGAAAAGTGCTTTACATTACTGTTTTGTTTTTTTAGTTTCGCATTTAAGAGTTTTTTGATTTTGGTCCTAAAGTGTTAGTTGCCTCTGTTGCCAGAAGTGCCTTTTACTTAGCTGTGGTGAGGCCCCAGTAGGTTTAATTGTCATCTGTGAAAGAATGCTGCTCTCCTGTCACAACAACATGCTTAGGTTCCAAGGATGAGCTATTATAACTCTGACAGGGACCAACTAGTATGTCACCAACCATACCTCCTGCAGAACGAGTACCCAAAGCTGACATAGCAGAGGCCACAGCAGCAAACCCACTCAGCTTTACCTGAAGGCATGTTGACTGCCTCTGCCTGTAACTCATTCACAGCATGGCAGCCATTCATTAGACTCATCTTGTGTCACTGTGACTCCCTGCCCTTCCAAAGCAGTGGATTGAGCCTCACCAGCCAGCATAGTAGCAGTATGTGCATCATCTGCTCAATAGGCTGCAAAGCTGTCAAATCCACAGCTACTTGGACTAAGCTCTTTGCCATCCTGTGAGCCCTCTATACTCTGCTGTGCACCACCGACAGCAAATATGGAATCTGATCAGAAACATGCACAGTCAGATATTGACAATATTCCTTGATCCCATCCCCCCAAATAGAATTTATCAACCCACTTAGACAGACCTAATGTAGCAGTTTGGTGTTGCCTAGATGACCTTAGTTGTACATTATTATTTTGTCCTGCTAAAGGATGTACAGCAGAGCCTATATGTCTACAACAAATGGATAAATATACTGCCCATAAATAACCAAAAACAATATATGTGAAAAACAGGTCCACTTCTAAAGCTTGAAAGCTCCTAATCTCGAAATTCAAAATACTGAGTCCAAAATCTTGAAAGTTCAAAATACTGAAAACTCAAAATACTGAATTTCATAATATCGAAAAAAAGAGTACACCAACACTTACAATATTCAGCACAACTACATAACAAAACACATTACTCTTCTCCAACTATAAGCAGAGGGGCAAGCCCCCTGCACCCGCCACACCACCTGCTACTTAAATATATCAACTCCAAGATCACACTCCACAGAAGAAAACAGCAAACATATGATTACGTGCTTTATGACTGCCTGTTGTAACCTTAGTCATATTCTCTTTTAATTTTCTATACAACATAACTCATCTTAGTGTAGTAAAGTGCAAGCTCGGAGTTGATATATTTAAGTAGCAGGGGGTGTGGGGGGTGCAGGGGGGCAAGCCTCCCCTGCTAATAGTTGCAGTAAACTAATATGCTTTGTCTTTTATTTGTTTCTCTATATACTTCTGGTGGAGTATAGTAAGTGTTAGTATCCTGTAGTTTTTTTTTTCGATATTATGATATTCAGTATTTTGAGTTTTCAGTATTTTGAACTTTCAAGATTTTGGACTCAGTATTTTGAATTTTGAGAATATGAGCTTTCAATATTTAGAAGTAGGCCCGTGAAAAACACACTAATGTATTCTTCAAGGGGAGCCACACCAGTGCTTTCACTGATACCAGCCACTAAGATTTCATGGACCAGTCATAACAGTCTGTCATCCACTGCGAGTTGCATATACATAGGTGGTGTCCTTCCATTCTCTTGACCTAGGCAGATAGATCTCTGCTATTGTCTTCACACAGTTCTTAATATTGTTTATCCATCTGAAGCACTCTTTACAGAATCAGCCATGACTCCAACCAGCATTGACAAAATGCAACCATTTCTGTCCACTTATGCATCTTCAGTTCCTGGTTGCACCCAAAAAATCATCTCTAGTGTGCTAGCTCTGTGTAGGGCATTAAAATGAACATCTGCCTCCTGCTACAAAGTTTGACTTCCTCCTCTGGATATTAACTGTGACAAAGAAGCTTGACAAGTGACAAAGACGACATATGAAACAACATAGCCTGGCTAGTCAAGGCAGACCTGATACACTGTACATTATGCATGCTGAACAATCAGAAGATAAGCAGTCTAAAAGCTAAAGTTTTACAGAGCATCTCTTACTAATAGATACAAAAATCGTATGGCAGTAAGAGAAACTATACCCCATCTCCAGTAAAATATAATTCATAATAAAGCCCTTCAACAATAATTAACTTTCAGTGATTCCTTGACAAATTCTAAACTGAACTATGCCATGCTTTTCATTTTAAAGAAATCTGTCCCCAAATTCTATAAAAAATAAAACAAATTTGACAAAAAATCAGGAGCTAAATTTAACAAATTTTATCATGCTTTTCTCAGAACAGTAGTCCATCTCATATCATAGCTCCTAGCTCTCCTGTTTAACATATTTTCCTACTGTAATGATACCTACCCCTTTCAAGTGCATATTTATCTTTACTTTATATAAGGGCTCTACCCCATCTTCTCCACAGGACTTTTGGCCTCTAGCAAACTTTTCTCTCATCTTAAAAAAAAAAAAAAAATAGTTTGCTTTAAGATCCTTGCACATATCAATAACCATGACTTGTTATCCATAGCACTGTATGGGTTCTGGAGCAGGGGTGTAGCTAGGATTTTCAAATTTGTACTCACAGCTCTCAAACTGCTACCCCCCAGCCAAGGTACGGCCATTCTCATAATGCACGGTTCGCTCTTTTAGTGTCAATGAAGAGGCATTTGCTGTAATGCCTCTTCAGTAATATAATATAGATTCACTCAAACTCACTTTGTTGAAAATGAACCTGAAAGTCAGTTCTTTAAAAAATGCAGCATGGTAGTTGGGGTAGAGAATTCATGCTTTTGTTTTCTGTAACTAAGGTACAGGTTTTGATGTGAGTAAATTACTAATCACCTGCTACCACTAACTAGGGTGTTTCACTCACACACACAACCCTACCTACCTCTTAGTGCAAGAAATATGGACAAAGCCTAAAATAAACAGGGACAGATATTAAATAATGCTCTCATGAACTTAGAAAGTTGCTAGAATAACAGGATTTGTGCTAGTATGAATTTTTCTAAAGGACATGAAGTCTGAAACTCAAATGTCTGTCATTATTTAGTAACTTCAGCCTTCAATGATTTTCTAGAAAATCACAACATTTATGAGGAACCGGCAAAAAATATGGGGCAAAAATCTGGACATTCTGCAAAATTTTGACAGTTGAGAGGTATGCTACCTACCTACCTCACACACACACACACACACACACACACACACACACACACACACACACACACACACACACACACACAATACCTCTCAACCTCTTAGAACAACAAACCTATAAATAAAACTGAGGCAAAGGCCCAAAAATAGGGACATTTTGTAAATATTGCTCTTATAAACTTAGAAAGATAATAGAATAGTAGTAGGTCTTGCATTAGTATGACTTTTCTGAAAGGTATGAAATCTGAAACGCAAATGCCTGCCGTTATTTTCTAACTTCAGTCCTTAATGATTTGCCACTAATTTGCCAGAAAAAACACAATTTTATGAAAAATGGACCAAAAATGTGATGCAAAAATATAAAATTGCCACACAATACAGCTGTGAACCTATCAAATAAGGGACACCTTTTTAATATTAGCACTGTTAACTTGAGCAGCTGACAAAATTAGAGAATCTACATGCATTTCTGAAATAAAAGTAATGTATAACTCTGATCATTACAGTTATTTATAATTGTAAACCCTCCACGTTTTCTTCCAAAATTGCTATTTTGCTGAGGGATTATTAGGGGGAGAGCAACATTTTGAGGCAAAATTGGGGATAGTTGAGAGGTTTGGATATTCCTAATTCTATAAAGCGATTTATTTGCACATACCTCTCAAACACTTAATGCAGGAAATCTGGACAAGGCCAAATATATTGGGGGAACATACAAACAGTACTAAAAACTGATTTTGTATAAACTTAAGACAGTTGATAGAATAACAGGTCTTACTTTAGCATGCATTTTTCTGAAGGTTATGACATCTGAAACTTAATGTCTGTCATTATTTAGTGACTTCATTCCTAAATGATTTGCCAGAAAAGTTTTATTTTGCATTTTACAGCACAAACACCAATGCATATCTGCCAAACAAAGCAATGCAGTCTCACAATGAAACTAGACTTAGCATTAAAACTTCTTTGCCCTTGAAACTCACATTCATTGAAACAGCATTGAAACCCACATTCAAAGAAAATGTATCTCAGCATCTGGCCAGTGGTGGATAAATATTACATTTGGGCTGTTTAAGTAGTAAAGCAGAATGGACCTGCAAATCAAATAGTCGCACCCCCTCCCAGGTCAAGTAGTGAATGGACCTGATAATTTAAATGTGGTAATGAAATTTTAAAGCAGAACTGACCTGCAAATCAAATAGTCGCACACACAGTACAAATTTAAAGCAGAACCAGCTGCAAATCAAATACTCAGACACTTCAGAACCTGCAAATTAAATACTTACACACAGTCATAAGTGGACCTGGTGCCCTGCTGTACTCAATGAACTGAATAATTCACATGCAGAGTTTAAGTAATAAAGCAGAATGCAGTAATTGAATAAAATGCAGAGTTTAAGTAGTAAATCAGAACAGACCTGCAAATCAAATAGTCGCACACAGTACAAGCAGATCCTGCAAATCAAATACTCAGACACACTTCAATTCAAATATTTACAGTCACACACACAGTAGTAAGTGAGCCTTGTGCCCTGCTGCAGTCTGTCCATTAAAATCACCATTAAATCTCTTATCCAATTTAGGTGAACCTAGCCATTAAAAGTCTAAATGTCCTTATACTTTAGAAAAGTAAAATCGATCCACATGTTGAGAACGTATAGAGCCCTTAAAAGATGAAACCAGTGCAGTAACATATGTAAAAAGATCAAAAACTCACGCTAAGTATGAAACCAATGCAGTAACATATGTAAAAAGATCAAAAACTCACGCTAAGTGAACTCACTCAAGGCTGTTTACAATAGTAACATCAAAGCAACAGATCATAATCAAAGATAGCTGATTGGTTAAAATCTACTACAACAATTACGTATTGGATAAAAACTCACAATAAAAGATAAAATGCCATAATTAAAAACTTAGCCTACGATGCGTAGAAGTAGAGCCAAAATATCAAACAGCTTGCACATAAGCTCCTAAGCTGAAAGTTGATCTAAGCAACTAATTACTGCAAGCCATATAACAACAAAAAATATATTCACAAACTGTAACTTATGCGGCTACATTTATAATTGTAAAAACTGCACCCAATCAGAGCTTAAAATACATAAATCTGACCAATCACACACTGCTAAAACAATTGGTTGGTAATCATAGCTCTAGAATACTGCAAAATGTTAAACACTCAAAAGCATATCCGGGCATAATAAACCTATCATGACAGTATAGTAAATACTGAAACCTTTGTAACATGAAAACTTAACCACTAGTCCAGAAGCCATCATATTTGTAGATTGTGTGTACTAAACCATGAATGCAGCCCTTCAATAAAGTCACACGACATCTGCATAGGGGCCATTAAGCCTGAATACCCATAGACAGAGCAAATCCCTCCAAAAGTAAAGCACTAAAACAGTTGTGTCACCGGATTTAAGGCAGAATTGACCAATCAATTTCTGACATCTAAAAATACCGAAATGCATACAAATTTAATGCTCGAACAAAAGATAACAACTGCCGCGATCAGGCATTACATTAGCATTGCTAAACAACCGGAAGCACAAGAGAAATACAGCTAGCAACAATAAATATGCTTTAAAGGCAAGTGAAAGCAACCAAATATCAATGTCAATACTAATATAGAAAAATAAAACCTGACAACACTATACATAAAACTAGATGACACCCATAGCCTCTGCTGCTCTGCACTTACCTTTAGGATAGCTGCTGCACCTGATGTCCGAGACACATGTTGCTGCTACCCAAACATAAACACAAGCCAGTGATTCAGCAGTCACACCTCTTGAACCAAATTCTGACAGGCTGTCCATGATGCTGACATCATCGCGTATGTGATGACATCGGTGGAAATTGCCGTGGAAATTTTTTTTAAAAAGGCTGGGAAATAATTGGGAATAAAGGGGGCCAATCGGAAATTTTCATTAATTAAAAAGGCTACCCCAGCTACCCCCTCTTCTAAAGAACTTGTACTGAAATCAGTACAGTGTGTACGCCTCCCGATGTCCCTGTTCAGGAGTAGATTTCATAGTGTGTCTGCCATCTATAAAGTTATTGATGCTATATATAACAATATGAAAAGTGGACTTATCATAGATGGCATCTTTGCAGACATAACTTGTGGTTTAGAGTCAACTGTCCATTCTCTTCTGTTAACAAAACTGGAGAAAACTTCTGTTTAGGCATGAAGTTAATATATGGTTTCATAGTTGTTTTACAAACAGGTCTTATCAGGCAGGTACTGGCTCTCCGATACTGGAACTATCCCAAGGGGCATACCTAGAGGTTCTATTTTAGAACCAATCCTATTCACATTTTTCCTAAATAATCTCAGTCAGTGCCTATCCTCACTCAATTAAACCATGTATGCTGATGATCACTTTATATTAAACTTGACAATTATCTGCTAATTTACAAGACAAATGGCGATCCAATTTTACATCAGTGTGCAATTGGACATCCAGAGTTTATCTAAACAGCTTATCTAAACAATCCTATTTTAGTTTGTGATTTACTGTGGACTTGATTGGTAAGAAGTTTTATTTGAATTTATATTTTATTTCTTAACACTGTTTTTCACTGTTTATAGGAAAGAAGGGATAGCCTGTAGACAAGGAGATTTATTTTGATTTATATTTTATTGTTTTACCTTTAATTTTCACTTTTGGTTGTTAGAAAGAGATAGGTTTTAGACAGGCAAACTCTAGCCATCCTAATAGGCCTAGTCAGCTATAAAGTCACACAGACTGCAGAGAGGACAATTCAGAGCATATCTAAACAATCCTATCTTGGTTTATGATTTATTGATCTTTACTGTTAAAAAGAAGTGCGACTGTGAGCAGTAGTAGGCAAAAGCTACTGCACAAGTAAAGGAATTACAGCTTTTGTCTGACTTTCAGAACTTGTATGACCAGAACAATAACTTTACTGTATTTACTTTAGTATTTAGCTGTATATCATTTGTGTGATTTTTCTTTTATAAGTATATTTAATTTCTATTTAATTTCTCTTTGAATTCTGTGGTAACTGGTTTTGATTATTCTTTTCTTTTATATTTTTTATTCAATTGAAGCTAAATATGGATTCCTTAAATGAGTATGCCATTAATGATTTACTAAAGCACAAATATCTTGTACAGTGTAATACATTTTATGCATATTTAAAGGTAACACCTGATCACACTGGTGATCTGTGTTCCTCATGTCAAAAGTTGGGTGATTTACTTACCATCATTAGAAGTAAATCTATACTTACTGGTGATGATTGCACTCATGCAATTAGCATGGCTTGGAGAACTGTTATTACATATATTAATGACTGGACTGGTAAGATAAATAATGTTAGGCAAAGAACGAATAGAACACATTTAGGTAAGAAACTGTCTATTGTCTGTAAAGATCATTCAAGCCCTATGAACCAAGATGATGCCCCTGACAACTTTAGAATTCTGGATGCAAGAATTCAGCAATCTGATGACTGTTTAGAAGGAAACAAAAAAGAAAGAGCAGAAGAAGTTCACAACAAATAACAAGGAAGAAAAAGAAACGGATACATGTCTGTAAAGTAAAGAGAATACATACTAAAAAGGATACTGCTTTGTTATTTAACACACAGATTACATGGCATGGTAACATTTTTCTATCAGAAAACCTCCAGTCTATAGAAAAAGGTATCATTTTTCCAAAAGAGAAGGTAGAAAAAAGTGGCAAGGGGCAGGTGAAAAGGAAGAAATCAAAATTGAACAGGGATTGAAAAATATTACTGTAAGAAAAACAATGAGAAAGACGATGTTGACTTTGTAGCTCAAGCTGTGGATGTACTAAGCCAGCTGGATGAGAATTGTATGCTTGCAAATTTAATATGCAGTGAAAACAGTGGGAATAAAAGACTAATGGTGATGAAGATCATTCCTCTGTAACATTTGATAGAGAAGATATTACTGTATTAGAAGTTGAAGATTCTTCAGCTCTGGTGAGAAAAGATATTCTTGTAACTGGAGATATAATTATTAGAGAAACTGATACTTAAAATTTCAGAGAAGATAATGAACATCGAATAGTGTTATGCTTGCCAGGAGCAAAAATAGAATATGTCAGACAAGCCTTGGAATGCCTTAATGTAAGGAAGTATGGATATTTTTATTTGTGTCAGTACAAATGATTTGATCCGCAAGGACTCTCTGACTGTTAGTAGGGAACAAACAGCCCTCTTAGACAGTAGAGCTTATATTGGAGTTAGGACATATTTTCACAAACCACATATAGAAAGGATAGTCAGGTCACAGTGAATGAAAAATGTTGGGGGGTAAATACATGGAAAAAATGTCCCTTTTAAAAAAAAGGAAATGTGTAGAGCATCCGAGTTTAGTTTTGGGCACACAAGTGTTCAGACAAGATTGCCTGCATTTTTCAAGATTGGGAAAGATAATTTTTGCAGCAGATATTTTGCAATATTTGAGAAACACTAGACAGGAATTTTGCCATGTTGAAAATTTAATAGTTCACAGATAGTAACATTTGTCCAGGAACACCAAAACGAGAAACACCACGATGTCTTCAAGTAAAATATCCTTTATTAATGAAGAAAAAGCGCTTTTGCATACTATCCAGTATGCTTCATCAGGTTACAATACAATTGTGAATACCAATCCCTTTTATAGCAGATGTTAATTGATTAATTTCCCGCTCTTTCCAAATAAATTAATTAGATAATTAAATGTAGTCAGCTTACTAGCTCATTAACTCTTACTTAGAAAAAGCATTCAGTATATTCAGTATATTTGGTAAAACCCAAGAGGTCAAAAACAGTGATAAAACAAATACTAGTATTTCACATATATAAATTTCAACTCTAAAAAATGACAATGAATATATTGGACATAATGCATACTATGAATAAATATAAATGTATATCATGAGATTGCAAGACATCCTCTCCAGTTGTTAAATAATGATATATAGCTGAAATATAATAAGCTATATTAATGTCAAAATATATATATTACAAAATTGAGGTGGGTATGCATCAAGTATGACATCTCTTATTTGATAATGATTATGAATGCCTTAAATCAATGGTATGTACTCTGAAAGAATAGTAAATATATCTAATATATAATACTTGATGTAAAACCATTAATACTCATGATAAAATGAGATAATAAAATAAGCTGCTTAAAAAACAAAATAAATATACATAATTGACATAAAAAGTTATAAAATGCAGTTCATCTAGAAACCAAAACGGGTTTTAGACTAACAGTGCTATTAAGACCAGGAGGTAAATGTGCCCTCAATCGCAGTATCCATTCTAATTCAACATTCTCTAGGTAATTCATATTGTTCCCTCCTAGTTTAACACGTTTAACTATGTCTAAAACTCGAAAAAGAAAACTATGATGATTATGAACATTAATATGCTTAGCTAATGCATTAGTAATTACAGACTTCCTGATATCATAAATGTGGTTATAGATACAATTATTTAGCTTCCTTGTGGTTAGACCTACATAGTAGGCCTCATACTTGGTATATGTCGCCAAATATATAACATTGGTGGTATCACAAGTAGCTGGTATTCTAAAATAATAAACTTGATCTAATACTGGTACATTAAAATATTCATCTGTTAGGATGAGTTAGTAACATTTGATGCATCTCTGATGATTGTTAATGCTATGAGCATTAATAATAAAGTTTTTTTTTTACTGGAAAATTTGCTTCATTTATACAAGATTGGTGTTGTCACTGTTTGTGAAACATGGCTAAAGAACAATGACTGGAATGTTTTTACTGTAACAGACATTATAACAAAAAATCAAGTGTAGGTGTTATGATGGGGATTAAAGATAGTTATGAGAGACCTGTGATTATTAAACATTCAGTGATAACACCAATACTATAGACTATGTAGCTGTGACAATTAAGACAACCCTGGAACATATAACAATTGTTGGAGTGTATAGACCACCAAAGTCAAGTGCTGATGACCTAGAGGAATTCATACATTTCTTACATGAAACTCAGAAGGGAAGAATAATATTAGCTGGGGACTTAAATTTACCAGAAACAGAATATAATAATATTGACTCAACAACATTAGTAAGATATTTATTCATAATGTATGTTCAGGAAAAACAGGTGCTTCAGATTGTAAAAAAAATACTACCAGAGAATGGAGCATACTAGTCATTGTTTGTGTTCCTAAATAAATTACTGTTATTTCAAGTTAAGTTTTACCACTGTTGATGTGCAGTGATCATGCAGTTATAAAGGTTAATTTGTTGCTAGATTATTATGCCAAACTGAAATCTAAGCCAATGCACAGAAGGTTAATTACAGACTATATAGAAGAAAAACAGTTACTATGTTAAACTATCTGGAGTGATGTGTTCAGTGGAAAATTCACAGATGGAATGTGGAAAGTTTTGAAAGAGAAATTGTTTGAGTGCAAAAATTCAAAAACATGTTTAACATCAGCATCTAGGCATATAATGTCAGGGGGGTATATTTCCATAAGAACAAGATACTTGATTATGGTGAGAGACAAAAAATATAAGAAATGGAACAGAGGTCAAACTACAACTTTGAAAAGTGAAATAAACAAGCTGGACAAACAAATTAAGCATAGTGTGAGACAAGATCAAGAAAAATTTAATGAAAATTTATTTAAAGATATTGAGCATAATAGTAAATCATTTTATAGATACATAGAATGTGGAAGGAGTAAAAACATACAAATTGATAAACTGTGTGTAGGTACTAAAATTTATTCTAAGACACAACAGATTATAGCTATACTTACAAAATCTTATGCAAAACAGTTTGGTTCCACAAAGGGGGTGATAAGTCGTCATAGTGACATCCAGGTAACCTCATATACTGGCATCAAATTAGATTATATTGAAAAAGAACTTCACAAACTGGACTGAAACAAACACAGAGAGGAGATGTAGTTAGTAATAATGACCTGAGAACACTTCAGCAAAAACTAATAGTACCATTATATCTATTATTTATTAGGTCATATCAATATGGGGAGATTCCTCAAGATTGGAGGCATGTGCTTCTTAAACCCACCTTTAATGGAAAGGGGAGTAGGACAAACCCAGAGTCATATAGACCCTTAAGTCTACGTTCATGTTCATAGTTTCATAGGTAGGTACTAGGCTATTGGCCCAAGGGCCTAAGTAAACCTAGCCAACAAAGTTCCCTGGCTTACGCCAACCCAAGAAAGTTAATTTCCTGTGCCCCTGTTGAGCAGAGCCACAGAAGTGATCTCTGGGATGTATTTCCTATTTCCCATCCACTCATCAAGATTTTTCTTGAAGAGTGTTAATGAGGAACTTTGCTTGACATAGATGGGTAGCTTGTTCCAGAGTATGGGAAGTCTCTGGGACAAGAATCTATCCCTCCAGCAAGTTCTGTTTATTGTGGTGACAAGGTTTAGGTCCCTAGAGCATGTAGCTCGGAGGGATTGGGATTTCTTTAGGTGTAGCATGTCCAACAGCTCTGGGTTTGACATAGCTTTATATGTTAGGCAGAGATCACCTTGGAGTAGGTGATATGCTACAGAGTAAAGCTGGAGTTTTTTGAGACAATCAGTATAGGGCATCTGTTTGAGGCTGGTAATCCTCTTTGTGAGGTACTTCTGTGGCCTTCCCAGCTGCTGCAGATGTCTTGTGAGGTACAGTCCAAAAGGGGCATTGTATAATGGGTCTAATGAGTGGCGAGTAGAGGGGAAGAATTACCTCTTTTTTCCTGGATGAGAACCCTTTTGTGATGAGGTGTGCTATGTAGAAGGATTGCCTGACTACTGTGGCAATGTGATTATCAAAGGAGAGACTACTGTCCTCCTGGGTCTCAAGGTCTCTTATCACACATTCGGTGTTAAGAAGACTGCCACCTATGTGGTAGTTCATGGGTACAGAGTTTTTATCAAAGGGGATAACAATGCATGTTTTGGCATTGAGCTTGAGGCCGTGGCTCTGACACCAGGCATCTTTCTCAGTGAAGCCCTTCTGTAGGATGTCCACATCATTTGGGGATTTGACTATAGCTCTTAATTTGCAGCCATCTGTGAACTTTATTAGTCAGAGGCCTTCTGTGTTAGCCTGTGCTTCAGAGAAGTAGATACCAAACAGGAGAGGTCCCAGGACGGAACCCTGTGGTACTCCACTTGTCACTGGTTTGAAGTCAGATTAGGAGTCTGCAGCATTTACAGTGTGGGTTCTGTCAGTAAGCCAGTTAGCAACCCATCTTGTGACATAGGGATTTATACCTAGTTTAGTGAGATTAGCTATAATTCCAGAATGGGGGATGGTGTCAAAAGCCTTGGCGAGGTCAAGATAGGCTGTGTGAGCCATCTTACCCTAGTCTACGGCTTTGGTGACTGCCTCAAAGAAGTCGACCAGGTTCAGGAGGCAAGATCTGCCTTTCACAAACCTGAACTGGGTGGGGTCCAGAGTTTGGAGGTTATTTTATGAATAATGAGGGTTTGTTTATGAATTCCATGATGATCCATGGCCTTGCAGACGAGGCTCGTCAGGCTAATAGAGTGATAGTTCCCATGATCAGTGGTGGCTCCCCCTTTGTGGAGTGGGATAACTGTTGCTGTACACCATTCAGTGGGCACAAAGCCTGATGTGAGGCTATGATTGAACATGGTGCTTAGGTGGGGAGCCAGTTCGTTCTGAAGTTTGTGTAAAATGCAGCCTGGGATGTTGTCCGGTCCCATGGATGCTGTGTTTTTGGCTTTAGAGAGTGCTGCTTTTACCTGTGAAGTTGTGATTACAGGGACTCTGCATTCTTCCTGTATAGATATGGGCACTTTAGGGGGGTAGAGGGGGGTAAAGTTAGCACTGAACCTATCTACCAGGATGTTGGCAATATCAGTTGGTTCTGTAAGTTTCATGCCATTGTGCTGTAACTCAGAGAAGATCTGGGTGTTGCCATTGAGATTCTTTACGTAACTATAGAATGCTTTGTGGTTGTCCTTAGAATCAGTGGCAATCTTGTTTTCATAGTTAGCTTTGGAGGATCTTATAAGGGATCTCAGCTTCTTGCTGAGGCTGACCAGGGAGCTCCTCCACTCATGGGATTTTACTCTCTTTTGCAACAATTGTAGAGTTTGTTTATGGCAGGGGACCACCAGATTGGCTTCCTTTTTTTGGAGGATAGTGTCTTGATTCTGTTTGGGATAGCACGATCCATGCACTCATGTAAGTGCTTATAGAGTGCATTTGTGTAGGATTCAGCAGTCGTAACTGCATTGTCCATCTGCATGGGTGTCACGAAATTCACCACTTCTGTCTTAAAAAGCATGAAGCTGGCTTTGGAGAAATTTTTTAATATGTTTTCCTTAATGGGGGGTGGGGCCGGGATGTGGATATCTAGGGTGATTAGCTTATGGTCGGATCTGACCAAC
Source organism: Protopterus annectens (assembly GCF_019279795.1). Classification (NCBI taxonomy): domain Eukaryota; kingdom Metazoa; phylum Chordata; order Ceratodontiformes; family Protopteridae; genus Protopterus; species Protopterus annectens. The sequence goes on from NC_056746.1 coordinate 381,072,210, forward strand.
AAGGAGTTGATTTCTGGTGTGGAACACCGGTCACTCATGTTGGTAATGACTAGGTCTAAGATATTGTTGCCTCTGGTCGGGGTGTGGATAAGTTGATCCAGGGCATTGGAATTTATGAATTCCAGAAAGCACTGAGCAAAGGAGTTGGTACAAGAGTAGTTTTCCCAGTTAATGGTGGGGTAGTTGAAATCGCTCAATATTAGGGTGTTTGGTTGAACCCTAATATTTTCCAGTATATGAAGAAAAGAGGAGTGTGAATCCTGGGGCATGGTGGGGGATCTGTAGCAAGCTACAATTTGGATTGCAGTTTTGCCCAGAGTTAGTTGCACTTTGATAACCTCGGCTGCATTATGCTGAGCAACTAGGTTGGAGGTGTGGATATCCTTAATGAATATGGACACACCTCCGCCTTTGGTGTTCCGATCCAGGTTAGATGGCCGAAAAGTGTGGTATGAGTTATAGCCTGGTAATGCAGGGGTGCTCTCCGGAGCCTTGAAACAAGTCTCAGTCACTGCGCAGACATCTATGTTCTCTATTTTAAGGAGTGCCTTGAGTGGGTGCATTTTGAGATTTAGACTTCTAGCATTGAGTAGCATTACCCTCAGTTTTTGCTTGCCTGGTCCTGTTATGGTGGTGAATTTGTCATTTGAACCTTGCCTAAAAAAGGCACTATAGGGGTGGCAAAAGCCTTTGCCAGTATCCGGAATCCGAGGGGAGACAGGTGCAGGCCATTGTCTGGCAAAGCATCGTGGTCTGTCGACCATATCGTCCCAGGCAGACAGATACTGGATTCCCCTTAGAATAACACCGGAAGCTTAGCCAATTGTTGAAGTCAATCATTTTGTGCTTGTACTGCAGTATCATTCTATGTGATGGCAGGATGCTACTCAGGGATAGGGTCATACCTGCCTGGGCTACAAGATTGAAGAGTTCTTCCATGTCTCTTTTCATGTAGTCCAGGGAGGTACATCTCAGGTCATTCACACCAACATGGACAATCACAGAGTCATATTTGTACTTGTTGTGGCGTGACCTGAGTGCGTGGGTTATGTGGCTGTTGTGGAGAAATAATGGAGAAGGTAATATTGAATAAGTTATTGTCAGAACTATATAGGTCAGCACTTGAAACCATATATCTGCATGCATATGTTGAAGATAGATCTATTACCATCTGTTCTATAACAATATAATAGCTTTGAATGAAAAATTGTGCTGGGATGTAATTTGTATAGATTTAATGTCAGCATTTGACAGGATCATACATAAAACACTAATCATTAAATTAGAACAACTAGGTATTGATGTACTTTTGTTAAGATGGATAGCTGCATGGCTTACAAATAGGACATGGCAAGTATCATACAGCAATTGTACAGGTGAAATTATTGGTTACAGTCAGGGTGTCCCACAAGGCTTTGTCCTAGGCCCTTACTTATTTAGATTGTATCTTTCAGACCTAACTTTTTCATCTGAGGTGTTCTACAGTCTATATGCAGATGACCTGAAATTGGATAAACTGATTGCATGTATTACAGATAAGGCATGTCTGCAAAAGAACTTGACTAAATTAACCATTTGGACACAGGAGAATAATATGCTGATAAATACATCAAAAACTATGCATATGAGATTTGGGAGACATAAAGTGAAATATTTAATACAACACACAGTGTTTGAAACTGTAGATTCATTTAAGGACCTGAATATCTTGTTAGATCCAGCTTTGAGTTTTTCTAATCATATCAACCAATTGGTTAATGATAGTTATAGAACTATAGATTTATAAAATATAGCAAATCAGAAATGATGAAGTCATTGTTAGTTACATTAGACCTAAACTTGAGCATGGAGTAACAATGTGGAATCCTTATAAGAAAACAAGCATGAGTAAACTGGAAAGAGTAAAGCAGAAATATACCAAGGGCATCCATGGATGTGAAAATTACCTGACCTTGTATAGTGTCTCTTACAAATATCTAAGATGACATCTTATTCAGGTATATAGGGCATTTAGAGACAACTACCTCTGGAAATGTTTGGGGTTATCAAAAAGTAGTAGAGAATCATCAGACAACCTATGAAGAAAAGATTCTATAGGAATGAGAAGTGTACTAATTGGTTCTCTGAAAGAGCATGTGATGCATGGAACAGACTACCAAATTACATTAAAGCAAGTATTAGTTTAGATATTTAGATGCCGCGGTGGTACTGCGGTAGCGTTGTTACCTCACAGCAAGAGGTTCTCCCGTTTGATTCTCAGCTGGGCTTGGGAGTGCCTTCTGTGTGGAGTCTGCATGTCCTCCCCATGGTTGGGTAGCATTCGAAAGACATGTGTGCGTAAATGGGCGTGCCTTAGTTGAAGGTTGGACGTCGAGCTGGCACCTCGGCATTTTGTAAAAATCTATTGCCATTCATTAGCGGACTGGAGTTCTGCTGTGGTGACCCCTTACGGGGAAAAGCCGAAAGACAAACAACAACTAGTTTAGATATTTTAAGTATAGCCTAGACACTTATTATGGGAACAAGTGTTTTGGTATATTGGCAGGCTAGAAGGGCATTAATGCCTATGCTTGAAATACTTTTATGTATGTATGCATCTAAAAACAGTCTTGGATATCTCAAGACAACCTACCAATATCAACATTTGGATCTTGACAAAAGCTTTTAGATGCCACTCAAATAATCATGAAGGACCACTTAATTAACTGATGACAATCACAGTAGACATCTATAAAATAGAATGTGGACTGCCTAAGCTTTTCTGTACATCCCCACTGCTTACATGTTATGAAATGATATGCATGGTAGGTACATGTGCAATAGATAGCTGACTGTTTAAATGTTTTGTGCATCCCCATTGCCAACATGGTGCATGATGGCAAGTTCATGCATAGCCTACTATGGGGCTGTGATACCTTTGTCACAAAAGCAGGCATACATTGTGATTATTGCCATATACGGAAATTGTGTTTTATGCATATACACTGGTAATTTTTATCAAGATTATTAATTGTTGTATGTAATTTACAGCCATGCCAGTAATCTTGTAATATTAATAGAATTTCCACATTTTTTGCAATATGAGTCAGACATTAGAAAGCTATGTGTGGTGGCCAAGATGCCAGTCTGATAGCAGCAGAAATCCATAGCTCTGCTTAGATTTACTACCCTGACAGGAAATATGCTTTAATTTTTATAAAAATCTAACTAAAAGTATACTAAAAGTTAGATTAACATAGACTCTTTATTATTTTCTAAAAATTAATACATAGTCAAGAGAATTTTTTAATTATTCCTGTGAAGACGTTTTCTACTGGAGATCTCAAGACGAGCAACTCAAAGAACCCACACCAGGAGAGTGCAGTGAAGAAAGAACTACATCTTATAATAACAAACATCCTAGAACTGTCACTAAAAACATGAGCAACGTGAAGAACCCACACCAGGAGAGTGCAGTGAAGAAAGAACTACATCTTATAATAACAAACATCCAAGAACTGTCACTAAAAACATGAGCAACGTGAAGAACCCACACCAGGAGAGTGCAGTGAAGAAAGAACTACATCTTATAATAACAAACATCCAAGAACTGTCACTAAAAACATGAGCAACGTGAAGAACCCACACCAGGAGAGTGCAGTGAAGAAAGAACTACATCTTATAATAACAAACATCCAAGAACTGTCACTAAAAACATGAGCAACGTGAAGAACCCACACCAGGAGAGTGCAGTGAAGAAAGAACTACATCTTATAATAACAAACATCCTAGAACTGTCACTAAAAACATGAGCAACGTGAAGAACCCACACCAGGAGAGTGCAGTGAAGAAAGAACTACATCTTATAATAACAAACATCCAAGAACTGTCACTAAAAACATGAGCAACGTGAAGAACCCACACCAGGAGAGTGCAGTGAAGAAAGAACTACATCTTATAATAACAAACATCCTAGAACTGTCACTAAAAACATGAGCAACGTGAAGAACCCACACCAGGAGAGTGCAGTGAAGAAAGAACTACATCTTACAATAACAAACATCCTAGAACTGTCACTAAAAACATGAGCAACGTGAAGAACCCACACCAGGAGAGTGCAGTGAAGAAAGAACTACATCTTACAATAACAAACATCCAAGAACTGTCACTAAAAACATGAGCAACGTGAAGAACCCACACCAGGAGAGTGCAGTGAAGAAAGAACTACATCTTATAATAACAAACATCCAAGAACTGTCACTAAAAACATGAGCAACGTGAAGAACCCACACCAGGAGAGTGCAGTGAAGAAAGAACTACATCTTATAATAACAAACATCCAAGAACTGTCACTAAAAACATGAGCAACGTGAAGAACCCACACCAGGAGAGTGCAGTGAAGAAAGAACTACATCTTATAATAACAAACATCCAAGAACTGTCACTAAAAACATGAGCAACGTGAAGAACCCACACCAGGAGAGTGCAGTGAAGAAAGAACTACATCTTATAATAACAAACATCCTAGAACTGTCACTAAAAACATGAGCAACGTGAAGAACCCACACCAGGAGAGTGCAGTGAAGAAAGAACTACATCTTATAATAACAAACATCCAAGAACTGTCACTAAAAACATGAGCAACGTGAAGAACCCACACCAGGAGAGTGCAGTGAAGAAAGAACTACATCTTATAATAACAAACATCCAAGAACTGTCACTAAAAACATGAGCAACGTGAAGAACCCACACCAGGAGAGTGCAGTGAAGAAAGAACTACATCTTATAATAACAAACATCCAAGAACTGTCACTAAAAACATGAGCAACGTGAAGAACCCACACCAGGAGAGTGCAGTGAAGAAAGAACTACATCTTATAATAACAAACATCCAAGAACTGTCACTAAAAACATGAGCAACGTGAAGAACCCACACCAGGAGAGTGCAGTGAAGAAAGAACTACATCTTATAATAACAAACATCCAAGAACTGTCACTAAAAACATGAGCAACGTGAAGAACCCACACCAGGAGAGTGCAGTGAAGAAAGAACTACATCTTATAATAACAAACATCCAAGAACTGTCACTAAAAACATGAGCAACGTGAAGAACCCACACCAGGAGAGTGCAGTGAAGAAAGAACTACATCTTATAATAACAAACATCCAAGAACTGTCACTAAAAACATGAGCAACGTGAAGAACCCACACCAGGAGAGTGCAGTGAAGAAAGAACTACATCTTATAATAACAAACATCCAAGAACTGTCACTAAAAACATGAGCAACGTGAAGAACCCACACCAGGAGAGTGCAGTGAAGAAAGAACTACATCTTATAATAACAAACATCCAAGAACTGTCACTAAAAACATGAGCAACGTGAAGAACCCACACCAGGAGAGTGCAGTGAAGAAAGAACTACATCTTATAATAACAAACATCCAAGAACTGTCACTAAAAACATGAGCAACGTGAAGAACCCACACCAGGAGAGTGCAGTGAAGAAAGAACTACATCTTATAATAACAAACATCCTAGAACTGTCACTAAAAACATGAGCAACGTGAAGAACCCACACCAGGAGAGTGCAGTGAAGAAAGAACTACATCTTATAATAACAAACATCCAAGAACTGTCACTAAAAACATGAGCAACGTGAAGAACCCACACCAGGAGAGTGCAGTGAAGAAAGAACTACATCTTATAATAACAAACATCCTAGAACTGTCACTAAAAACATGAGCAACGTGAAGAACCCACACCAGGAGAGTGCAGTGAAGAAAGAACTACATCTTATAATAACAAACATCCAAGAACTGTCACTAAAAACATGAGCAACGTGAAGAACCCACACCAGGAGAGTGCAGTGAAGAAAGAACTACATCTTATAATAACAAACATCCAAGAACTGTCACTAAAAACATGAGCAACGTGAAGAACCCACACCAGGAGAGTGCAGTGAAGAAAGAACTACATCTTATAATAACAAACATCCAAGAACTGTCACTAAAAACATGAGCAACGTGAAGAACCCACACCAGGAGAGTGCAGTGAAGAAAGAACTACATCTTACAATAACAAACATCCAAGAACTGTCACTAAAAACATGAGCAACGTGAAGAACCCACACCAGGAGAGTGCAGTGAAGAAAGAACTACATCTTATAATAACAAACATCCAAGAACTGTCACTAAAAACATGAGCAACGTGAAGAACCCACACCAGGAGAGTGCAGTGAAGAAAGAACTACATCTTACAATAACAAACATCCAAGAACTGTCACTAAAAACATGAGCAACGTGAAGAACCCACACCAGGAGAGTGCAGTGAAGAAAGAACTACATCTTATAATAACAAACATCCAAGAACTGTCACTAAAAACATGAGCAACGTGAAGAACCCACACCAGGAGAGTGCAGTGAAGAAAGAACTACATCTTATAATAACAAACATCCAAGAACTGTCACTAAAATGGACAAATTCGAAAACAAAATGGATATTATCAAACAAGAATGCAGTAAACAACTGGAACTTCTAAATGGAATAGTGAAAAAAAAGTCTGAACAGATTCTTGCCTTAGAGGAAACAGTAACTGACCTGGATACTAGAGTGACAGAAAATGAACATCAAAACGCATTTCTTCTGAAACAAAACACCAGGCTGATTGAGAAACTGAAGACCTTGAAAGTAGATCAAGGAGGAATAACATAAGAATATATAGAATTCCTGGAAAGAAGATGGTGCTAACATGATTCAATTCCTCAATAAGTGGTTTTCATCAACACTAAATATGACTGAATCCCTCTCTTTTGGAATTGATAGGGCTCATCAGTCCCTGACAAATCCAGCTTCATCTCTGAGTTCATCTAACCTCAGGTCTATTATAGTTAGATTTCGTTCCTTGAAAGACAAGGACTTAGTGCTGAAATCAGTTTGGACTAATTCCCCTATCAAGATGGGTGTAAAAGTTATTTGTTTTGACAATGACTACACCTCTACAGTCATATCCAGAATAAAGGAGTGTGTTCCTCTAATTAAGTCCTTGAAAAAAGCCAATATTACAGTTCAAATTCTTTTTCCTGCAAGAAGAAGAATCACCTTGCCAGAATGAGTGAAGATCTTTGATTCCCTACAAGAAGCAGTAGAATTTATCCAAAAGAAGAAAATACTGCCGGACATAGAAGAAATGGAATGCTCATCCCAGAGTTTGAAGAGATAGGCAACAAAAAATGGATGGTCTGTGAAGGAAGGAGCAAACAAAACTAAGAAACTAAAGGACAAATGAATAAATTCCTTCTAATTTTAAATGCTTTGTTTTATGCATCATTATATATTTGATTCTGGAAAGTGTCTACGCTGTAAGGTAATGTGAATCATTTTTATTATTAACGTTCTCTTTTCCTTTCTATATCTACTTCTTCTATTTACATATAGTACTAAGTATTTAAATAACATTCTCTCTTTCCTTTCTTCCTATTCTTTTTTGTTACCGGTGTTCCTTTTTTCTCTTGTCCCCATTATAAGTACTTTACATACTTTTCCCTTTTAAATAACCATAAATGATGCATGTCTTCTAATTCTTCAGTAATAGTATAATTTGACTTAATACCAAAGTGCATTTTTTCTAGTGGGTCAGTAGGGTGACAAGGTGTTTCTGATTAATGTTTCTAACTAGATGTTCTAGACTTTATTTAGATACATTTAAACATTAATACAGTACATTAATGGTGTTTTATAGATAGCTAAATATACGTTTATATATATATATATATATATATATATATATATATATATATATATATATATATATATATATATATATATATATATACACACACACACACACACACACACACACACACACACACACAAACACACACTAGGTTCCTTTTTTTTTTCTTTTTCTCTCTCTGGCCTGGTTAACTGGTGGGTATATGATTGAAATGTTATAATATAATTTCTGACCTGCGGCAGCTGTTGTTACTTCTAAATAGCTGTTTTTATATGAAAAGATCATTTTTTTTTCATGATGTTGATGTTTTGTGAGGAAACTGGTGGTCTGTGTGTGTTCTCATTGTGGAGATTCATGACATGCACTTACAAGGCAGTTTGATTGGTTTTTTTTTTGGCTTTGTGTAAACTCTTAAAGCTTCAAGATCTGAATTTCCTGCCGAAAATGCTTTTTTCTTCAATAGCGACAACTTCTGTTGTGCATGAGCCTATCTAGATATGTTTTAGCAAGTTTATGAAGCTGCAGCTTGAGGAAACAATCATGGGCAGACAGGTGATCCGCTGTGGTGACCCCTAACTAGAAAAAGCTGAAAGAAGAAGAAGAAAGCTTGGGGAAACAACAGTTATGACATCATTTGACCTTTTGAACTTGTTAAATGGTTGTACTTAGAATTCTTTTCTCTTGAAATTCTGTTATCCTTCACTAGATACTTTAAATGGTAAATAATTAGTTCTGATAAAAGTGTTTAACTCCTTTGAAAATGCCTATGTTCTCTTATAGATGCATCCATTCTGCAAAATCAATGACACTATTAGTAACTAAAGGACATCAAGTGAACTAGGAGCTGCATTAGAAAACTCATTATGCATATTAAAATCAGACATGTTATATAACTAAACCTTTAGTAACTAAACAGAGGGTTGTGAGGCCCCCTTTTCCCTCTCTCACTCTCTCTCTCTTTCCCCTTGCTGATGAAAGATGTCAACACAGGTATTGTTAATACACATGAGTAATATGTGTATAATTGCAAAATATAATGGTTATGTTGCAATAAATGTTTATATATATATATATATATATATATATATATATATATATATATATATATATACATATATATATTCAACAGATCCTTACATGAAAATGTTAGATGACTGACAAAATTGTTAAACTATCTGATATTTCTTAAAAAGTCTTGGAAATAATGACAATCTTCTTAACCTTCAGCTTCTAATGTTTATATATACTTTGATCTGATGTGTATTTATGGCATATCTATGTATTAGAGGGGCTATTATCCTATGTGACAAATTCATATAGTTTCAGATATATTGGACACTCTCATTCTAATGTATATTTCATGGATTCAGATTTCTTTAGTTGCTTTCATAATGCTTTTCTTTTTTGTTTTTATACTATATTCTAAGCAGAGATGGCTAATTTATGTCATTTGGTATTGGAGAGGTGGTGGATGGATGGTTTAGTTAAGCTTTTAACTAAACAAGAAACTTTATGTGTCATGTATGTGTTTGTAAATAATTTTGGATTTTTTAAAGTAGTGCTTAATACACATTATGCATCCATGATAAGTACGTTTTCTGTAGATTTCAAGTCAACATGGAAGAAAGGTATTTCATTTAGTAATAACATACACATTATAGTCAATGGCTTATAAATGTTAATCATTAAATATTAATGGTTTGAAAATTAAGGTCAAAAGAGCTGGTTTGCTTAAATATATCAAAATGCATAAAACCCAGATCATCTTTTTACAGGAAACCCATCTATTAAAAAAGATCTACAAAAATACTCATTCAATGGCTATACCATCCTGGCTGATTCATGTTTTAAGACTAAGAGAAGGGGCACTCTTATTCTATGGAAAAATACTTATACTATGCCAAGAATTATAGATACAATTTCAGATAAAGATGGGATGCTAAGCATGGTTATTTTGTAAATCAGTAGGAAGTATTATACTTTGATTAATACATACTGGATACCAGGACTGAGTACTAAATATGTTGACAAATATCTGGACCTGATTACTTTAAATGCAAAAGGGGAAATTATAGCAACAGGTGATTTTAACTACCTATTATAAGGTAATGATACTTCTAAAAATGGTAAAATAAAACTAACATCTCAAGCCAAGAAGTTAAATGACTTTACAAACCAGATGAACCTTAAAGATATACATGGTCTAAGAGAACATTATTCTTTATTCTATACTCACTATTCATATTGGTTTGTTACACAAACATTGATAAGGTCTTTGTATCAAATAATATATACTCTAAAATAAGTGACATATCTATAATGACTTGTCCACTTTCGGACCATAATGCTCTAAACTTTACATTAACTACACATACACATGATTTAAGATTTCTACAGAGAATTCCTGCTTACATAACTAAGTTAAATGACTTTAGGGAATGGATAATGAAAGAAATAGACATGTTTATGGAAACAAATGATAATGGTGAAGTGACTATACTATGGGACACCTTTAAAGTTTATATATATGGTAGAATAAAATCTTGGTACCTTAAAAAAGGGGAGAGTGGGACAAAGAAAGTTTAGACTTACAAAAAAATAGACAAGATAAAAATGGATGCAAAACCAAATAACAATAGCACGCAATTAAATTACTAAGTTAAATCAAAAATACTTAAAAGTTCTGAATCATAAGGTAGCCATAAACCTGGAAAAATTGAAATTGCAATTGTATGCTGTAAATCCCAAATATTTACATAAAATAGCAGTAAGATCCAAAAGAATAAACAATAAAAATCTTATTAATGAGATTAAATATAAAAGTGATGGTTCAGTTAAGAGTACATCTATCTTAATGGGCATATTAGAAGTGTTCAAAAACTACTATAAAGATATAAATATTAACACACCACTTTTGAAGACAGATAATATAATAAATACTTTTGTTCAAGAAAATATAACTACTAAGGTGTCAATGCAACAAAATAACATATTAAATAAATAAATAAATAACACTAACAGAAGTGAAAGAGCAAATAAAAACTTTAAAAGATAATAAAGCTGAACTATATAAGATTTTTCCTGAATATATAATAAAGAAAATGACGAGTGCCTTTACTATGGTTAAGCAAAAATGTATACCCACATCATGGAAATACTCAATTATCTCCCCCATATTAAAACAAGGTAAGAACCCCAAATCTTGTGATTCATATAGGCCAATTTCATTACTAAACACTGATTATACAATTTTCATGACAATATTAGCTAATAGGATAAAGAAAATATTACCTAATCTAATACATAATGATCAGACAGGGTTCATTCTTCATAGAAAAGTGCAAGATAACATTATTAAATTACTATCATTAATAGATATAACATACAAATACAAAAAACAACTAACTATTATCAGCCTAGACATAGAAAAGGCTTTTGATTCTATTAGTTGATCTTATCTACAAATAATTCTGATTGGTTTTGAATTCTCCTCAGATTTTGTCAACTTATTAATGAAAGTTTAAAGTGGGGCACAACCTTATGGGAAAATTGGATCATGTCTATCCTCAGCACTAGAAATCCTCAAGAGAACTAGACAAGGTTGTCCTTTGTCACCATTATTGTTTGCTCTTTCAATGGAACCTTTTGCTACATATATCAGAAACAAGCAAAATATAAAAGGCTTTCAAACTAATAAGGACTACTGTCATAATATACAATTATTTGCTGACAATATGTTGTTAACGTTGGGTGATATTGATGGTTCTTTGTATGATGTTATAAATGCCTTAAGCAAGTTTGAAAGAATTTCAGGGCTTAAATTTAATCATAGTAAATCCAAAACATTACTAATTAACAAAAAGATCAACAAAAACTTAAGAGAGAATAGCCTGTTTAATTGGGAGAATGATGTATTAGAATATTTGGGTGTCAGTATAAAGAGTACATGGAACGAGTCTGTTAAACTAAACTACAATAATTTAATAACCACCATTAGTGAACTAATCAAAAGATGGAATAAAATGTTTTTCACAGTAGAGGATAGGCTCTCTTTAATTAAAAGGAAACTTTTACCTAAAAGTTTGTTTTATATACAGTCATTGATACTACTCCATCCCAAAAACTTATTTAAAAAATTAGATTCCATGCTACTTAAAATTTTATGGTTCCCCCTTAAAACCTAGGATTGCATATAAGTGGCACATTAGAGCTTAGAACAGTAATGTGATAGCATTCCCTAGCTTAGATCTTTATTCCAAATCAGTTTTAATTAATGTAATATTACATTGTTTCATATCTACTTATATATCTGGCTGGAAAACAATACATGGGATTCATATAACTGATGTCAGAACTATAAAAGATCAATTTAAGGAACAATATTGAATAAGTAGAGTTCATTGGCTTTTACATGAATTTTGTTTATTTAATAAGTTTGATCATTTTTCTTATGGCATTAATCAAATATTTAATAACTTTAAAAATATAATTGATTGTAATTACAACATTAAACAATTTCTATTTCTTATATTTCCTATAGCATACTCCCCTAATTGCCTAGATTCTTTCAACATCAATGCAATGCAAAAATTAAAGGAAAATAACTTGATATTCTGACATCAGTTTATTCAAAATAATAGTATTAAACCACTAAACTTTCTTTTATGTAGTTTTGATAATAGTCAAGATGGTTGTTTATACACTCATTACGGCAGGTTATAGAAAACAAAATGAGAGTATCAATCAACCTAGAGACTGAATCTATACCTAGTTTGAGTCAGCTTTTTATTCGGTATCTTGAAAAGACAGATAATCAAAAATTAAGAATCTCACCTATCTATAAGATACTAAGAGAAGACACTCTAAAGTTTGACTCAGATTTTTGGAATTACTATGTAAAGATTAATGGAGAACAAATATCTGATGAATCCAAAAAATGTTATTGAATTCTACATATGGTATCTCTTTTTCATTATATTGGATATTGTATACTTGGAAATTTATGAATAGGAATTTCTATACCCCACACAAAATAAATCTTATACTCAAAAACAGTGACAGTAAATGTTGGAAATGTGATGAATTACTAGAGGCCAACTAGGTTCACATGTTCATTGAATGTAGAAATGTTCAATACTGGAAAGACTTCAGATATTTTCTAAATGCTTTATGGTCTGATAACTGTCATATTTCTAACTCACTAATCCTATTCAATGTTCCTATATCTAATATAATATCTAAATCTCAGATTCAGTTACTCTGGTCAATTCTTGCAATTGCCAGAAAAGTTATAACTTTGAACTGGAAAAGTAAACAAGATTTGATGTTTAAATATTTTATTAATTTAGCAAAAGTTGTTTGTAAAAAAGAACTGCAAACCATTTGTTATAGAACTCATAACATTATTCATAAAAAATAGTATGGCAAAAACTGGAAAACCTTTTGAACAAATACTGATAATTTCTCATGGATAAAATGATTGTTTATCATGGATGAATGTAAATATTGTAAATAGTTTTGTTATTGTTTTATTGTATTTGTTATATGTACATTTGCATATTTATAATGAAAAAAATAAAAATGTTTTTGAGAAAAAAAAGAAAGATATGTGTTTACACGAAGTAATGATGTTTATACCATTATGGTTGTACTTCAGAAACTTTCAGAAAGTAGATCCCCAAGTGGGTTTTGTATATGATCATATCATTATGGATGATATAGAAAGTCCTGTCATACTTCATAGTGTAGTTCATTAGTAATGACAGCTGTTATACATGTGCATATAGACTAACTGTTTCCAAGTACATAGCCAATGTGCATATGTTTAGTGAAAAAAACATCTCAGCACCACACACTAAAATTACATGCTAGAGTTTGATACAATCCACTTTATTATTGAAATAGATCTGATGAATATAATAGTTTTGGCAATACACATTCTTCAGTATAATTAAATAGGACACACATAGAATTTGAGCCAGACATAGTATCTAATGTCAGTTCTTTAACCGTTGCTTCAGTAGGACAAACACCAGAAAAAAGGCATAAATCATTTTAGTCGGAAGTCAGACCATCCACAAGTGCCCTAAGATCCATAGTGTCCTATGAAATGTAATCCTAAAGCATTTATAACAGGAAACCTACACTGAACAGCAAACCAGTAAATGAAAACACCAAAGCTCTCACATGGAAGGCTCTTCCACAAAAGGTGTACAAAGAAAATAAACCAAGTTTTCAAAACGTCTACACTGCATGCAAAAATCACATGCTACAGTTTGATAGAATCCACTTTATTATTCAAATAAGTATGCCAAATATACCAGTTCTGGCAATATGCCTTCTTCAGTATGATTAAACAGACAGTCATACTGTCATAAATATATAATTTGGCATCATGACATCATCCGATTAAATATATAAATACTTCACATTAGCCCATTTAATATCTAAAAATATAAAAATATATAACTGCATATCTACAAAAAGTAAATATTATAATAAATGTGTCCAAAACAACCTCCAGTAATCATCTATAAAACACCCTGTGATCATTAATAGAAACCTTCATTTAATCCTGACAAAAATAAAGCTCTCAATTTAATGATCCAAGATCTTTCTATTTTAGAAAGAATATTTGACAACCCAAATTTATTAGGTGTTACAAATGTAATCTTATCTATAACAATAAAAACAAAAGAAGCTATTGAATGTTTTAATGTATATTTAAGCAAAGTGTTGGAATCCATTTTACATCTAAGATCACTTAGGTGTTCATAAACGCAAGCCCTAGATTGATGGTCAGTTTTTCCACATAAAAAGCAGAACAAATTCAGACAGCTAACTAAATAAACTACTCAATATCATGGGTAATGAAACTTCTAATATCAAATACCTTAGAGGTATTGTCAGACAAAAAAAAAATCATTTTTTAAATAACCTTACAAGCAGAGCAATGACCATGAAGACAAAAAAACTAATAAATTTATGCCTGACAATTTTTTTTTTGTTATATTCATGGGACCTTGTCTAATCATCTCTTATAAAGACAATGTCTCAGCAATGGTTTTGCCCTTACTGAAGATACATTTACATTTGTGGAGGAGCCTTCCATGTGAGAGCTTTGGTGTTGTCATTATATAACTATATATATATATATCCGAAATCTCCTAAACTTATAATAAAATATTCCAATATTTGTTTATGATCTCTTTAAACAATCTAGTGTTGGACCCAAAATTAGTTATCATAGATAATACATCATAATAGGATTTTGCACTTAGAATAGGATAACAATTCAGTCACTCTATCTTTAACATCAGCCAAACTTTTAGCTTTTTGAACATCATGTTGGCTATAACCACATAATAAAAATCTTAGAGTTAAATCAGTTGAACACCCTTTATAGTCATGTGGTTGAGAACATATTGTTTTAAACCTACAATACCGTGAGAAAGGTATGCTTTTAGTAACATACCAAGGATGAGAACAAGTGGCCTCCAATAATGGATTTTTATGAAATTCCTTTCTATATAACTTTGTTCATATCATGCCATCTTGAGGTTTAGTAAGCAAAACATCTAAAAATGAAATTTGATATAAGTGAAAATTCAAACTAAATTGTTGTCCTTATTTGTTCTCATTTAAATATTTAACAAAGTCATGTAATTCCAACAAATACAAAGTTAAGACCAACCACCAGCTAAACATGTATGCCAAATATCCATGGCAGAGGGAAAAATAAATAACTTGATCCTGCAAATAGCCCATAAACACATCAGCATAGTTAGGTGCAAATGAAGCAGCCGTTACTGTCCTTTTCATCTAGAGAAAACATTCCTGATTAAAATAAAAAAAAAAAAAAACATTTTTGGATAACATGTTCTGTGAGATATAATAAAAATTGATAAAAACCTGAGCTATATAAACTGGTTTTATAAAGTCAATATTGTAAGACAATTAAACAAGCCAAATGAAATTTCACATCCAGTATGCACATAAGTTAATCATATTCCATCTGAGCATCCTGCAAAATCTGAATCACCTGAGTAGTGTCCTGAATCCTACATCTAGGAAAGCCCAATAATGACTTTAATAATGTATGAATTATACAGACAAAGTTTCTGTTAAAGAAGCATGACGGGATACTTTGGGTCTACCTGGTGGTTGAAAAGGATACTTATGTATTTTGGGCAATATATAAAAATATGGTATTTTTGGATCCTTAACAACCAGGTCTGAAGCCATACTTTTACAATGATATCTTTTCTGCTAAACTCAAAAAACAATCAGTTTGTACCTTCAATTTTTTGGTAGGATCCAAAATAATTTCCTGGAAAAACCTAACACCAGACAACTGTGACAGATGTATTTCAATAATAAATTATGTTCTATCAAACTATAGTGGGCATTTGTATGTGGTGCTGCGATGTTTTTGTAATCTTACTTTATTTTCTTTGTGCAACTTTTGTGGAAGAACCTTACATGTGACTGTGTTGGTGTTGTCATATGTTTAGTATCATCACTTATTGTTGTAGAATGAATAGATGAGGTTTGGAAGGAAGTGGTCATGGCAGTGCAGGAAGGGGGGAAACAATAAATGAGGCCCATCCATTTCATCTTGCCCAAAGTGAAGGAGTAGTGGCTATAAATATAAATTCCATGGAACATCTGCAGGAAACCATGGGAGAGATGGAGAGGTAGGTTCACAGGATGCTGGATGCCACAAAAGAGCTGTGATGTCAGCTGGTCAGTGACTTATGACACCCATGGGAGGACCACCATTTGCTGACCCCAGTATTATGGCCCACGCAAGAACATCTGCATGGTCTTCTTCTATAATAAAGACCATGTTTGCAAGGCAACCAGACATAAAATACCTACCCCCATTGCGTGGCTACTCTGGGCCACTCCACTATGTCTTCCATAGCTGCTCACTGACATATGTGGCTATAGGCCCACATAGATGTAGGCAGTTGTGGGCCTTCAAATGTCTCTGAGGCCTCAGACACTTCCCCTCACTATGAACCAAAGTCAAAGCTCAATGAAGTGATGAGATAGCAATATTTCCAGACATCGTGGATAGCAGGACAGATATTTTTTTTTTTCATTATACAACAAGCCACCAGTGGTTCACATTGGAAAGATGACTTTCCAGGATTCTCACTGGCTTACCATAAAAGTTTTAATATTTTAATTCACTTCTTTACTTATCCCTCCATTTCTAAATGTCTATGGCATATAGCCTAAAAATAAACCAGTTATCTGCACTCATTTAATGGTGCTGCCCAAACTACATTCATCATTCATTTTCTCAATTAAAAAAAATACGACAGGTTGGGTAATATGAAAAATCTCACTGAGGAATGTGAAAATAGATGGATAATGAGGCTACATGCTTATAAGTCACATGGGCTTAATGATAAAGTAACATTAACACCTTTTTTAGCAGCATGCCCTTATACACATTAGGATTTTATTAAACATGCTATTTAGTATGTTATTAGTAGTAAGATTATAGTAATGCTTTTAATGCAGCATGCACATTTATTTATTGCACATATATATTTATTGATTTTTTCCTTATATTCACACACACACACACACACACACACATATATATATATATATATATATATATATATATATATAATACATATATATATTTATTTACTGTTTTTAATAAATATATTTATGATATTTTAGTAGTAATTAATGGACATATATGAATATAATTTTTTAGGAGAGTTTCAATGATTATATATAGTGTTCTTAGAATTCAGTTGTTTATATGATGTCATTATTAGGTCTTCTCATTGATTGGGAGATGTTGATTAGAGTGCTATTCAAAATGTGGTTGATGGTGTTTTGGCAGTATTGAAGTCTGATAAAACATTATCTGAACGTGAAAGTGTTTACTATTACTGCAGTTTGTGATATTTTTAATTTCTATTAAATTTTTCATGAATATTACTGTGTGAGCCTCATCTGTTTTGATTTTACTTTGACTTTGTTCTGACAAGGCTCCCTATCCAGGACTGTTTTGGTTTTTGTGTTGAATTTATAAAAATCTGTATAGCATAAAGATGGAACTATATGCGCATTACTAGAGTGAACAGTTCAGCAAAGAAAGGGGAGTGAAAACCCAGATTTTTCCTTTTCCCTCCTTTTACTTGTTTTTTTTTCTTGCATTTTTCCTCTTGTTGTATCATCTAAGCTAACTTAAAATAACTCTGGGGGGAGTGGAAGTTTAATTTAAAGCAGTAAATCTATTGAACTTAAGTAAATTTGATTAGGATTAAGCAGATTTATGTGATGGGGTTTGTGAAAACAGGATAGGTTGCACTTTTGAGGTACAAAATCAATTTAGCTCTAAATTCTGAAAAAAAAATCAGGAGCAAAATTGCTCTTGTTTTTGAAGTGCATCATTAGTTTGTGAGTTTTGGCAATTCAAGCTGCTACCAAAAGTAATAGCATTCTGAAAGTTATATGCTGCAAAGTTGCAGAGGTGAGGATGTGAACTGTAACTAAGGTAGTCAGTTTTGTAAAGTGCCCTATAATTAATACGTTCCATCTTATATGTTTGTTCAACTAAAAATTCACTCAATAAACAACTGCAGAAAGTATATGAAAAACATAATAGTCTTTGGTAATGTTTTAAAGTCTCTGAGGCTTCACTGCAGCACATTACAAGACCATGTCATGTAACATTTATGAGTATATTTTGTAGAAAATGTCATCTCGGGCATAGGGTACATACTACAAATCTGTATCAGCCTTTTCCTTTGGTCATAGCAGTTTCTGTTTCAACTAATTTGATAAAGCCAAATTCCTACCTTTGTAACTGAGAACCATCCTACTTGGTCTAGTCTTCAGACTTACTAACTTCAACACATTCTCCTTCCTTGCAAACAGACTACATGATAAACCACTCCATACAACCTTAGATTTTACCCAACATATGCCTTTACCCTTCAGTTCCCTCACTCAAAACTACACTCCACTGAGCAAGGCTGCTCCATTCTTGCCTCCGAAATCTGGGCTACCATCCTTTCAAATATAAAATCCATTGGACACTTTCAAAAATTTCACTCAGAACTTAAGTCCTTTTTATTCAAACAAGCAAAATGTAAATGCTTCCTTAATAATGGAATCACATAAAGCCATTCAAAATACCCCTTCTCAGCATAAGCTGTATAGGTATTATACTAACATTTTAAAAATGCATATTCTGTCTGGCAGTATTACAGCTATCTATAGCTATGCTGCATGTACTTATAGTTGCTTAAAATGTATATTCTGATAAACAATGCTGTCATTATACTTTGACTACTAAGTGTTATTTTTGATCTGACTGATAATCTCATATATCCTTCCCCCTCTGAGCCTGAAAATGGTACAGTGGGAGCAATTCTTTATCCTAGTAAACAAATAGAAATAAATAAAGCTCAAAGGTGCTGTGGCATTCCTTTTACTATATGGAGCAGAGCAGAAAATGTGCAGTTTTACTAGATCCAGCTAGCCTGAGGAATGTCTGATTAAGAATGTGGTAATTAAAATAATTAATCTTTGGCCACTCTACTAAATACTGTGCATCTAAAAGTGACATCTAAGTACTATATATATGTTAATGACAAGAATGAGAAGGCACAGCATTCATAATTTAGAAATGCTATATATATATATATATATATATATATATATATATATATATATATATATGAAAAAGAACAAGCAAATGAAGATGAAAGATGAATATGAGCAATTGATTTGTCTAAAATGTACATCATCCCTTAGATGCATACCTGTCAACTGTAAAGATTTTCACAGAATGTCCAGATTTTTGCCTCATATTTTTGGTCTGTTTCTCAAAAAAATGAGGTTTGCTGGGAAATCATACTTACAATATATACATACAATGTCACACTTTTCAAATTTAAGTTATTGCATTTTACCTTATTATGGGTGAAAAAGGTCTACTCAGGTTCAGATGACAACCCTGTAGAACAAAGACATCCCTAAACTGCTCATGAAGTCTTTTTTTCTTATAACTCTTATCTTATTCCATAGAAGCAACAACTATCACAAAGTAAAATGTAACAAGTACAGATACAATTTGAAAAAAAAAATGCTGAGATACTGAAATAGCCCAAGAAAGGTATATTCTTTTAATCAGATTAACTCACATTCCGCCTATCACTGCCCTGTGGTAAAAATAAATATCTAAGTAGAAATCATCTAAATAAAGCATAGAGGCTAAATGTAGAAGATTCAGTTTAGTACTAAGAGTTGATATGAGTCTTCATGAGCACACTGTGTCTGTAATATGTATAAACAGTAACTAATGGCCAGCATGTGGGTGAAACCAAAAAGGCACAAAACACAGCAAATGGAATCAAATCATGCCATAAAAATGGCTAAAGTAATTTTATTGTCCATACCGGTTTTGGCAAGATAGCCTTCTTAAAGATTAAAAGCAACACCTCCTTCAATTAAGCACAAATAATAACTGTAATTCAATACATAAAGTAAAAATACAAATCATTACAAAAAATACATGCAGTACATTCAATACATGCCTGACGCATACAAATGGAGGTGTTGCTTTTAATTTGTGTTGTGGGGAGGGCTGCACTTCCCATTGGTGGATGGGACTATTTATGTAAGAATGAGTTTTCACTGTTCAAAGGTATTTCACTGATAAAGTCTATCTTGCCGAAACCGGTATGGACAATAAAATTACTTTAGCCATTTTTATGGCATGATTTGATTCTATTTCCTGTGTTTTGTGCCTTTTTGGTTTCACCCACATGCTGGCCATTAGTTACTGTTTCCTCATTTGGTTCGGCCCTGCATTGCTGTACGAGCAGAGCTTCTTCACTTTGCAGTCTGTAATATGTATGACAATGGCAAATATCACAAATGCTTATTAATAAGCATTTCACATTAAAATAGTCACATTATATTATAACTATTACATATAAATCTTTTTAATAAAATTGTAACTTTTTGTTTTATGCATTTTATTGAATATATGCAGAGAACGATAAAAGCAAAATGATATTATAATTATCTTAAATTAGTAATTAAGATGACGTGAAATATTAAATTTCAGTATTACATTCAGTTGAAAATTCTACACATATATTCATTTTCTTAAGAGAAATAACAGATAATCAAAAAACTATGTACACTATGTACAAAATGCATTGAGTTTTCAAATAAAATTTGTCAAAACTTAATTATATAATAAAAGTTAGAACATCTAATAGATTATAAAATCAAATTAAAACATGAGAAATTAAACTATTCCCAGGATTCAGCAAGCTCTTCCCGATGTGCAGGAATAGTGTAAGAGCTGCTGCAGGCAATGTGGCCGACGTGCGATCCAGAAATGAGCTCCCAGGATGTGCATGAGCGCTCCTGCACTATTCCTATACAGACACAGCCCCTGCATGCTAATTACCTCATTTGCTGGTGAAAACCATGCAAATGAGGTGAATTAGCAATCCAGGAAGCAGGCAAGCATCTGTGCAGGAATAGTGTGGATTGCAGAAATGTATTCAGCTGGCAGCCATTTCTGAAAACTACAAAAGCATGTATTATAAGGGTTAGGCATGCCAATGGCCAAATATATGGCCATAGGCATGAAAACTAGTTTCAAAATTAGAAAAAATAACTTTTATTTTTTTGGCCAGTTTCGTCCGTTTAAGCAAACAGGATTGGCACAAAAATAAGAAAAAGTGGAAAAAAGCTTTTAAACCAAAATCATCATTTTGCCATAATAGTCAATGGCATGCATAACACAACAAGACCATGGAATAGTGGTTGCTAAGGGGGAAGGCTGAGTGTCAGTTTTGTAAACATGCATTAGCAGTCAGTTCTATGCAAATGAGGGGAATGACACTGAATCACAAATTTCCCCTTAGTGCTAGCTTGCACCCAACCATGTAGGTATAATAACACCATAGTCTAAGATTAAGAGTTAGATGACCTCATGAGGGGGAGTGTCATAACTGCTGTAAGGTTATTGGAGCACAGTGGCCTGGGTTTGCCCGTAGCTAAGCACAGCTAAGGAAGGGGGTGCCTGTAGCTGCCTAGCAGTATTTACATTGCCTAAATGGGTGTGCGTGCCGCGCACCGGGTTTTAAACAAACAAAAAAAAAAACAGGAAATAGCAGCTCCATTCACATCTGAGCACTGGGTTTGCATGGCACCTCAGGGCTTAAATGGGAATGCAATGGAAGGGAAAATAGCAGTAGGAAGGTAATCAAGGAGAACTAGCATAGCTAGCAGGTGAAATGTATCAGAATCAGCCAATTACACAGGCAGCAGCTCATCCCAGCACACTTCTATAAACTATGCAAACACCTTTAACTCTGGTTTTTTCCACAAAATTTATACCACCGGTGTACACAAACAGGGTAATTTACCTAACAAAACCACCAAAATGATAGGGGCTGCTGTCACTCTCATAAATTAATATGTGGAAGAGGCTGAGGGTGGTGAGGATGAGAATGCTGATGACCAACCCACAGTGTGGAGAAGGAGAACAGTGTACAGACCCAGGGTAACCTATCAGGGGCTACATGAGCTGGAGATAGTGGAATGCTATAGGGTAAACAGGAATCTTCTACAGCAAATTGCTGAGCTGTGCCGGCCATGCCTCACACACAGAACCAACAGAGGGGAACCCATCCCAGTGGATACCAAGGTATGTGTAGGCTTAAGAATACTAGCCACAGGTACCTTCCAATGGCCAACTGGGGATATCATGGGGATCTCACAGGCATCAGCATCCAGGGTACTCCACCAGTTCCTGGATGCCATGTCAGCACATGCCGGTGAGCACATATAATTCCACAACACCCATGAGGCTTTGACCAGCAATATGCGTTTCTTCCCCCAAATAGCAGAATACCCTGAGGTAGAGGGTGCTATAGACTGCATGCACATACACATCAAAGCACCACCCAGGGAGCAGGGTAGGATCTACATAAACCACAAGGGCTTCCCCTCCATCAACTGCCAGGTCATGTGCGATGCCTAGGGAATTATAATGAATGTGTGTGCTGGCAGCCCTGGAAGCTATCACGACTCCCACATCTGGCATATGATGCAGCTGTACCAGAAATTTGCCTGTGGGAACATCCCATATGGCCACCTAATGGGGGATGCTGGTTACACACTGGAGTTGTGGCTGATGACACCCATCAGAAATGCACACACAACTGAACAAGAACTCCATAATGAGGCACACGCACAAACCAGAATCATAATAGGGCGTGTGTTTGGGATGCTCAAGTCATGGTTCCAGTGCCTGAACATATCCGGTGGAGTCTTGCAGTACTCTCCAGCTACATGTACCCAAATTTTCATTATATGTGCCATGCTACACAATATGATCCTGTGGAAACAGCTGCAGCAAGAACAGCACGGGGCAAGGCCACACAGTCCCCCACCATTGCCAAGGCCACCACAAGCACAGACTGACTTGGAGGAGGAACAACCTGCCTGTCCCTGTAGGCAGAAGGAGGCATGCCCAGTATGCCTAGGCTTTGGCAAAGAGGAATGCATAGCACATACACTGACATGGTAGGAACCCAGGGAATGACACCTCTCTCTGATTCACACATACAGTAAAAGGGATGCCAAACATGACACTACCTGTGCTTTGCCATATATAGGGAGTGTACTATGTGCATCCAACACAGTCAGCCCTCCAGCACCATCCTCAGTACTGGCACAGCCACAAGGTAAATCACTCTCCCTATCAATTCCTGAATGGAGTAGTATGTTCTGCTACTTGTATCTATGGTACGGATGTGAGCATGCAATGGAATCGGGTGGCTGAATGGGATGGCAGCAGATAGTAGACACCTATATGGGCAGCATGAACTCTATAACAAATACTGGTGTCAACAAAGTAAGCAGTACTAGACAAGGTGACAAATCCCACTGCAGGACATGTGGTGGGCTAAATGTGTGTCCATAGGACACACACACATGCATGTCAGTGAGGATCACATACCCAACAACAGTCTCAGCCAGCAGGACAGGTGTAGATGACCACAAAGAAAGGCTGTGCTAGGGCCTCCGATTGATGGCAATCGAGACCAGTCCCCCTCCAGACCTACACAGACAGACTATGACAGGTCAGGCAGTTGGATGTTAGTCCTGAAGGGTAAGAAGTCTGAAACTGAAATGTAGGTCAATAAAACCTAAGCTCTGTACTCCATTGATATGCCTCTAGTCTGCATGATAGTTCAGAATACAGAATGAAATGGAAGCCAACAGAGTACCTGAAATACCTGTACAGTCATAGCAAATGTTTACAGTTGTCAGGTGTGCCCCCCCCAACAATCCTACGTAGAAATGTAGTAACATGTACGTGTGGGTATAATAACAGTAAAGCACAGAGTACCTGAGCTAGCCAAATTAGCTGGATAGATTGTTGCACATGTACAATATGCAGGGCTCTGTGTGTTAAGTTGTTGTGTGTTGTATATTGTGTGGAAGTGGTCAGCATGTAGGCATGGAGGGTTGTGTCCCGGTGGCCTATGGCCAGTACTGTTGATGACAGGGCCATATTCTGACAACTGCAGTGCCAAACACAATGCATCCCAGCAGGACCCAATCCAGCAGTAATCCATAGTAATTGTTTGGATGCAATATCTGTCACCATCTGAAAGATGGACATGCCATGAATGTGGGCCCAGGCATACACACAGTACACAGGTGGAAGTACCCAAGACAGAGTATATAAAATGTAACTGTCAAATGCATACACTTTTGGAATTGCACATGCAGGTTAGCAGCACATTAGTTGTCTGTGTAGTATGGAATACTGATGTAGTCTGGCCAAACATTGGCAGACCACAAAAGGCACAGTTATGAAGTACTGAGAAACTGCTGATCTCCCCGCACAAGCCAGCATAAGGGGAATATCCCACGTATATCTGTGAGTCAGCTGCAAGAAGTTTCCATAGCACACATGCACTCAGCTCACCCCACCTTCAGCCACAGGTTCATCACAGGTAATATACCTGCTGTTGGGAATGAGTACAGTATGACCCCCACTTCTGTATGGGAATACCCACAGAATGCAGCATGCTGAAGAGGTGTCTCATGCAGGTGTGTCTCTAGCTGTAAGCAGCACTTTGCCACCATCCACATCAATGGATTAATAAGGATAGAAACTGCCATTAACACCTAGCACACCTACCCTGTCAACCCAGGGGAATCCAGTGGCTTGTAGCCTGGGACTGTAGGAGTGACAGAATGCACTGGCCTGCTACAGATGGCCTGCATCACTACCAAATGCCCTACAGTCCTCTGTTAAAGGCCTGTGCCTCACCCGTACTGCCAGTGTATGTTATCTCATGGAGTTCCAAATAACAACATAACACAGTCCACAGAACACAAATGCAAGGCCATGTCAACAAATCCCAGTAGCATGCCCACCATGTCCTACTGCATGAACTGTGGACCAACCCCTAAATACTGCTGGGATGAAGGGATAACTATAGGGATACTTATCAGATATCACTCGCATAATGTTAGGAAGAGGATAGGATAACTGAGGGGGGAGTGTAAAAGTATGGATGCCATGGAGTGCATGACATGTGAAACTCTGATGTGTGCCCATACTATCCCTGCCTGCAAACCCAGTAATGGGTGGCTACAAACCTGCTCGTAAACCACAATGTGAAGGGGAACTGACCAGATATATGAGCCCTGCCTCTGGGTAACCTGTGTGAATCTGTACAGCTGAGAGGTATGGCCACAGCAGGATATGGCCATTCTGTCACATCGATAGATGTACAAGCAGGGGATCCTCAGCCACCACAGTACCAAGGTGCTGGACCATGTACACAGACCCATCAGCAATTGTCTGCAGCTCTCCCTCCAGAATGGCATTTGTGCAAGAATATGTAGGCTGCAGACCACAATACTGGACACAGCTTCATTCTTCTTGAATTCCCCAGGAAATTACTGTGAGCAAATAATTATATCTGTCAGTAGTTGATGACATAATACATCACAGTGTAAAGCAGTACATATGTCTGAATATCTCTGATAACAACAAAACCATGTAGCACAAGCAGCACAGACACAATTAGTTACAGTATACCACTATCCTTTGCCCATTGTGACTCCATATTGTCAACCTATCTACAGATATCTTGCAGAAACAGGTTGCTAGCTGTAGGTGTAGAACACAAATGTCTGCACTGGAGTACAACCTACCTGTAATGGATTCACACATTCAATATAGAAGGTCATACTGGGCATGCTCCCACACTTCTAGAAATGAAGCCCATGTCTGACAACAACAGTGGGCTATACATATCTGTCAATCACAGATTTCTGTGCTCACATACCACATTGCCCACCATTCATGTTTTGCACACACATACTGGATAGGAATACACACATATATTCAAGGACAACACACTATAATAGGTCAAACATACACAAACAGAGATGTGGGGAAGAGACAGAGACAGACAGTGACAAAGAGCTTCCCATCATGAGGCCTGTCCCACCCGCCCCACATCCAATTGGCCAATATCACATGATGTGCCAATGTCTATCACTGTGGACATTTGCTTCTGGTAGCCCTCAGCACTATAATGTCTGTGGTGCTTGTGATAACTGTGTAACATGACAGTACAAGTCATTATTCATCTAGCAGTCATATACACAGTCCTGTCAAATGTAAAGTTGTGTGTGACTGAGTGTTGTGTGTGTGTTTCCAGAGGAATGGTTTATGGCCCATTCACACACACCGCACTCCTCATTGTCCTAGTTTAGCTAGCCTGCTGATGTCAGTCACCTTGAAATACCCCTTTGGACAAGAATCATCCCTATAAGCTCTGTGGCATGTGCAATAATTGTCTAACACTATAGTATAACATACTAGTTAGGTAGGAGTTCTAATCCCAGACATGGCATCTGTGAAATTTTGTGTGTGTGTGTGTGTGTGTGTGTGTGTGTGTGTGTGTGTGTGTGTGTGTGTGTGTGTGTAGGGATCAATGATTTTGAGGCCAGTCACAGATACTACACCTCCCATTGCCCTACTTTAGCAAGTCTGCTGATGTCATTCACCTTGAAATACACCTTTGGACAAGGGCTAGCCCTATAAGCTCCATGGTGATTGCGATAATTGCGTAATGCTATGGTGTAAGATACCTAGTTATTTAGGAGTTCTAATCCCATACATTGCAACTGTGAAACTGTTTGTGTGTAGAGAGTAATGCTTTTGAGGCCATTCACAGTCACTACACCTCCCACTGCCCTACTTTAGCAAGCCTGCAGATGTCAGTCACCTTGAAATACCTCCTTGGACAAAGTTCAGCCCTGTAAGCTCTGTGGCATGTATGATAACTGCGTAATGCTATAGTGTAACATACTAGTTAGGTAGGAGTTTTAATCCCAGACATGACAACTGTGAAACTCTGTGTGTGTTTGATTGTGCGTAGAGAGTAATGCTTTTGAGACCATTCATGGTCACTACACCTCCCATTGCCCTACTTTAGTAAGCCTGCTGATGTGAGGCACCTTGACATACACCTTTGGACAAGGATTAGCCCTATAAGTTCTGTGGTGCATGTGATAAATGCTTAATGCTATAGTGTAACATACTTTTTACTTAGAAGTTCTAATCCCAGACATGGCAACTGTGAAACTCTGCGTGTGTTTGATTGTGTGTGTAGAGATTAATGCTTATGAGGCCATTCACAGTCACTACACCTCCCATTGCCCTACTTTAGCAAGCCTGCAGATGTCAGTCACCTTGAAATACCTCCTTGGACAAGGTTCAGCTCTGTAAGCTCTGTGGTATGTGTGATAACTGTGTAATGCTGTAGTATAGCATACTAGATGGGTAGGAGTTATAATCCCAGACATGCAAACTGTGAAACTCTGTGTGAGTGTGTGTGTGTGTGTGTGTGTGTGTGTGTGTGTGTGTGTGTGTGTGTGTGTGTGTGTGTGTGTAGGGATCAATGATTTTGAGGCCATTTACAATTACTACACCTCCCATTGCCCTACTTTAGCAAGCCTGCTGATGTCATCTACATTGAAATACACCTTTGGATAAGGGCCAGCCCTATAAGCTCTGTGGTGCATGCCATAAATGCAGAGCAATATAGTAGCAGTAACTACACAGTTATGAGTTTGAATCTCATCTGTGGCATATGTTTATGTGTGTACATATGTATGTGTGTACCTCAATGATTTTGTCTCCATTTACAGCCAGTACATATCTCACAGCCTGACTTTAGCAGTCCTGCAGATATCATCCACCTTACAAGTATCTGTTGCAAAGCCTAAACCATGTCAGGTCACTGGTGCATGTGGTAAATGTGTAACATAATGGTCCGTAAAGGTTGTTAGATAGAGGTTTAAACCTCACCCCTGGCAAATGTAAATGTGTGATTATGGTAAAATTATGTTTGGGATCTCTCACCCACTATATCACCCAATGCCAATATTTACAAGGGCTAGTGATGATCCTCACCTTAGAAGTACCTTGGGACAACATCCATCCAATAAGCTCCATGGTGCATGCAATAAATGCAGTACACTATACTAGCAATACATAGCTAGGTAAGGGTTTGAATTTCAGTACTGGCAAGTGTGTGTCTGTCATCAGCATCCTGTGTAGAGGTTGCTGTGATTGTATGATGATATGATGCATTGTGGGGTGGGTTTTGTTAAATTATTATATTGAGGACCTACTATATGTGACAATGTCCACCTTACAAGGACAACAGATGTCAGACAGCAGAGAGGCTGGTGTAGACAATCCATAGCCCTACATGTGACATTATAGATCAGTGAACATTATAGCCAACTCTTGTATTACTCAGAGAACACTCTCCACTCATGTCTCATACACAAACACACTTAGCTAGACAACAACCACTATATTGGTAGATTCCTGCATATTGCCCACAGATAGTAATCACAATGTGATTGCAGTGGACTACATGCTTGTTGACCACAACACTGCCATTGACATCAGAATGTACTGCGATGTGCAACATCTCCTGACTGAGTGTGTGTTATCCAGCAAGTAAAAGGACATGGCACCCTATTCCATCCCTACAATAGGCAAATAAAGGCTTACAGTGGTCCTTTGCTCTTTTCCCCACTGGATGCCTGCAACAACTGTAGAGTCTGCAAATGTAACCCACAAAGGGAATACCATGCCTTATACACATACCCTGTATGGACAGATGCCACTAACTCCACTGAATACCTGTATCATGCTGTCAATGTAGGTGCAGGCCAACCTCAGTTCCATAGCTAGGTCTCACCACATGAGGTCAGGAATGCCACATCAGATGATAACAATCTGTCCACACAACATGCCCCAGAGACCACAAGTACACTTCCACACATCACAGAACATGCATGTGGGACATGTGCACAACCCAGACACTGTCCATGTTATGGAATATAGATCACATACATGGCAAGCATTGCACAGCACTGGCCACCCACAATAGTAACCCAGATGAGTGGATGGTGAATACAATACCCACCTGTGTGGGACAATCCAGGGACTACACCCCTGAGCCACACTGGAGACCATTGTCATGTGGCCTGATGCCAAGTTATTTTCTTTGCCTAGCCTTGTACAGCCTTCTGGCACAGTCAACTACTACACATATGTGAAGCAATGAGCCCATGCATCTCAGTACTGGCAAGTGTGTGTGTGTGTGTGTGTGTGTGTGTGTGTGTGTGTGTGTGTCTATGGAGATTAATGATTTTGAAGCCATTCACACTCTCTACACCTCCCATTGCCCTACTGTAGCACAGCTGCTGATGTGAGTCACCTTGAAATAACCCTTTGGACATATATCAGCCTAATAAGCTCTGTGATGCATGTGATAACTGTGTAATACTGTAGTGTAGTTAGGCAGGAGTACTAATCCTGATCTTGCCAACTGTGATAATGTGTGTGATTCCCTGAGAGAGTGTGGATGTGTCTTCCTTGACACCTGCTTTTGTGGACAGTCACATGGTACTACACTTCCCTTATTCCTCCTGTATCACTGTTGCTGACATCACTCACCTTCAAAGATACCTTTGGAGAGCTCTCAAACATGTAAGCTCTGTGGTGCATGCAATAACTGCATAACAATGTAATAGCAATACATAGTCAGGTAGAGGGTTGAAACTCAGTACTGGTAAGTATGTGTTTGTGTGTGTGTGTTATCAGTGGCCCTGTGTGGGTGTTGGGGTGATTGTGTAATGACAGGGTCCATTGCAGTGTGGGTTTTGTTACAAGTCCCATTGTCAACATTACAAGGCCAACATTTTCCAAACATTGTAGAGATTGTTGTCAACAATCCTCAGCCATAAATGTGTACAGCCATGTGCAATTATCATGTGACAGTATGGATTAGTACACAATATAGGCAAGTGTCATAATGCCCAGATACCACTCTCCACCCATGGATCATACACAAACACGCTTGGCTCTTACTCTCCTACTTCCTTCCTTTCTTACTCTGTCTCTCTCTCTCTCTCTCTCTCTCTCTCACTCACTCCCTCTCTGGTGGATATGGAAAAGTACATCTGCTTTGCTTAGGCAGCAGTTTGAGTTTTGCAAGTGATGCTTATGATCAGCTGATGGCATGTACACAAATTGCAGTCCCCCACTTGCTAATTGCATATGGAACAGTTGTGGTATCATTCCTATAGCCAATTGCAAGTAAACACACTCCTATAACTAAGCACTTCATGTGGGTGTTGGCCCTTTTCCTTCACTGTGAGCAGAACTTTATGTGGGTGTCTGACAAATAACATCACAGATGGTAGTTGGATATACCTCTTACAACATACACTGTGTAGACAGGCCAACAAACAGGAGGGGGATTTTCCAGACATGGGGACAGAATGTAAGTACTGCTCTTCTACATTTGAAGTAATGTTGGTTTAATAGGATTTGTGTGGATATGGCTGTTCTACATGATTTAATATCTGGCATGACAGTGTTATGTGGTTGAGGAAACTTTCACCTGTAGGGCTATCTGCAGATTGGCCAGAGTTTGGAGTCTTACATGTGTTGTGTTACTCACAGATTTCCTATCTTTAGAAATGTAGTAGCATACTCTGAGGATTGCAGTCAGTACATGGTGACATCCATGTGAGTTACTGACTTTATATCTCTCAGAAGACATATGTCACAACAAACCCTGTTACACCAGTAAATGTATGAGTTTATCACAACAACATGTCAATATTGGCCCTGTGTTTGTTCCTCCAACCTCAAGTCTGTCAACCTTTGTACATATGTCATGCAGTAAGAGGTGGATATGTTTAGTACATCATTATTTACTGACATCATACATGATAACAAGCCAGTGAGATATCAGACTGCTAGACATGTTATGTATAGTAGGCCTTATATTTGAGGACAAAACCTGGACATTCTGTTGTAGTGTGTACAGTAGTGAGGTCTGTGTACTTATGATGATTGTTGACAGAGTGTGTATTGTGAATATGTACCTTGGCCTGTGTACAGACTGTGGTAGATGTCATTGTTCTTGTTCCTGTTCTATCTGATGTTGCATGCTGCTCCTGTTTATGGTACCCTATCGGTGTACATGTTTGTATGGCCAGACTGATACATATCCCATACCACAGTAAGGCATCAGAATACACTGTGTATT